>NW_026879282.1:0-26501 GCF_032173495.1 Musca vetustissima
TTTCATATTTAGATATTGCTGCCATATATATTTTCCTCCAATTCCATGGAAATGGCGCCCAACGTTTCTCCGAATTTCCACATAATTTACGTAGGGAATTGAAGTGGTTTTAGAATTGTGTGTCTTAAGTTTTGTTGAATTCGCATAAGATTTAGATATAACTCACATATATATTTTCCTTCGATTCTATGTAAATTGGGCGCCATTTACCCCAAGGTTGTCCGATTTTTTCAGAATTTTTTTAGTTTTATTTAAATTTTACAATTTTTTCGAGTTTCGAATTTAGGACTATTATCTTTTCCTTGATTTTTGAGTTCGGATTTCCTTACTCAATCCTTTAATCTTTCTTGTCGACTCTCGAAGATTTATTATTTAACATCTGTGACATCCACTCTAAATTTTTAATGCAGAGCACTTTAAAATTAAGATTTTCCGAAATGTGTAGTTGCATCTTGCCATGCAATCCAAATAGCAGAAGGAAACAAAGAAAAATCATATGTTTTGCGGCCTCTAAATGTTGTGTGGATTATGCAGACGTTAGTCATCAATTATCCTGAATTGGGAAAACAAAAACAGAGACCAACTGTTCCTTCCCATTCCACTCCAACGATAGGCGGACAGACTGACATCACTAATTTCATTAGCGTTGGGCCATTGCGTTGGTGGTATTGTTGCTATGTTGTGCGGAAAACATGCGCAATATGGCACACATGGCACGAGCTGCGATCATCCGACGAGGATACGAAAATGAAAGCAAAAACAAAAATTTTGCTGTTCAGGATAGAAATGTAATAAATACTAAAAATAGACAGGCCGGGCGGACAGACAGACAAATTTGTGAACCGCAATAACAGATGTTCAGTGCCGATTTTCAGTTAGGCCCCTTTTGGCTGGAATAAAAGGGAAACTGTGAAGCCAGTGACAAACACACACGCTCCGCATGAGCAGCAGATCATAGAGAGAGGGGGGAGGATGAATGACATGGTTTTGGAAATTAAGTGCGCAAAATAAACCTCCCCTACTCAATTGTGGTGTCAGTGTGTATGATACGTAGATGAAAACCAGACTCTCTGGAGAGTTAATGATAATGCAAACAAAACAAAAAAAATCATGTTTGGAAAGGATCAAAAAGGATTTGAAAAATTTTATTATCAAAAATGAATGAATTTCCAAAATCAATACATTGGGCGCCATTGTTCAATTTTCAATATTTGTTAAAAGCAGTTGCATATGTTAACCCGTATATTTTGAAACGAGGATATCTGTATTTTGTATAGTGTCCTTGAAAGGTGTTTTTCTGGTATATTTTTCAAAGGACTTGTTTTGAATAGAAAATGAAGGTGGTTTGATATTTTCAAAATTCAGCTGGGTTTTTTTTTTCTCGAAATTCCTAACCCGGTTTCTAGTCGAAATTTTGGCACGGGGTTGTTATGCTAATTTTCAACAATTGAATGAATCGAAAAAGCAGCTTGCATGCCGTGACATGCCATACCAATGACATTTGCTAGAATTCAATTCATCTGCTAGCCAGGACACGTACTAAAGAGTCCTGCCACCAAACGAAAAAAAACATACCACAATAATGATAACAAAAACAACAGCAATAAAAAAACAGAATGGCCCACCGCCTGTTTATCTTTTTTATCAAGGATCAGGACACGAGCCTTTTGCATAACCAATTCTATGCATTACAAGTTTTCTGGTGGTGATGTAGGGAGGAGGGGGAGTAAAAAATTAAATATGCATACATATGCCTCATATGGCCGGGTTTAATGAAATGGCCTCGTAATGGGTTGCTTGATCCTTTTTCTGTTGTTGTTTTTTTTTTTAATTTTTTTCGTGTGTTTTGAAAATTTTCAAAATTTTTCATGGCCACTAGTCACTCTATTAGTTTATTAGCTGGTATTGAGTTGAATTTCCATTTCAAGTGACAGCTGGTGGGTTTTGAAAATTATTATTAGGCTCCTCCACCACCACCACCAACTCCCTCTAAACGAACACTTTAACACCATGCCTTTCCATTATCCTTTTTGGGCATTCTGAAATAGATCCCTTGCCTTTCCTTCCTTACTTCCTCCCTCAATTCCCCTAGAGAGGGGGTTATTTTTATTTTCTATTCCTAATGTTTGTTAGTTTTTCTTATAAATTACGCATTTTAATGCTTGAAAGGAAAACAAAACACAACTAAAAATATCCCAAAAATATTTTGTTCACAAAAAGGATAATGAACTCTGAAATTCTAGGGAAAAAAACTAACAGCTCGTGCTCTCTGTAAAAACGGTGCATGTGTTTGTGTGCCTATTTTTGGGACTCTTTGTTGTTTTTTTTTTTTTTGGCAACTTCCGCTCCACTTTTGCTTTTTTCTTCCGAAACTCTCTTAACCACTCTCCCTCGCTCTCACTCATTCACTCTCCTGATTATATTTAATCTCGTGGCATTTGTTTTTCTTTTCTTTTTCCTTAACAGAAGTTCCTTAAAAACCACAGGCTACATGACCATGACCATTAAGAAAGGATCCTTTAATTGTTTGCTAAGTAATTGTCCTTTTCAGAAAAACGAAAACACACGAGCCTTTTTTATTTACTTTTCGCTCTTTAATGATATTTCAATAACTTCCGTTTCTGCCACTCGTTTCTTTTCCTTCCGATTTTGGCAAATAATTAAAAAGGTGTTAATTTCGGAAAAATTCCCTCAAATAAAGACATCTTTTTTTGAATGAAAAATCCATTAAAAGAAAATTGAGAAAAATAGATTTTCATTTTGACTTGTTTTCATTCATAATAATAAATGAGAACCTTTGGATTTTGAAATTTCTTTAATAAAGACATCTTTTTTCTTTGGGAGAGAGTATTGAACAATTTCTATTTTGACTTTTCTTTTAATAAAGACATCTTTTTTTGCCGAAACAATTCTTTTGTTTGGCGAAAAATTGTGGAAATTTAATGGCCATTATTTAGGATCACTGTAATCGATACTTCCTGCAGTTTGGTACTGAGCAATATTTTTTTGGAAAAATATTGAAAAATTCTTTATTTTAAGGAGGAAAGTTGCTATTTGGCTTGGTCTGACTTCAGGAAAAAGACCAGTCAATATTTAAACAAAAAGTAAGGAAAATCCTAAGTAGGACCGAGCCGACTATAGTAATATATCGGCTTAAACAATATTAAAAAAAAAATATTATGCACAGCCTTTCGAAATAAGTTTTAATGTGACTTATATTGAATTTTATTAAAATCGATACAGTTTTTTATATAGTTCCCATATAAATTTCATAGGGTAATGAAATCGATTTAAAACAATATTAAAAAAATGTATGTAAATTGCGCGCCAATTAAATGAAATCGATTCAGATTTCGATATAGTTCCCATATAAATTTCCCAGAGTAATATATCGATTTAAAACAATATTTAAAAAAAATGGTACGCAAATTGGGCGCCATTTACCCGAAGTTTGTCTTATGGCGAAGAAACTATGCACAGCCTTTCGAATTAAGTTTTAATTTGATGTGTGTTAAATTGTATTGAAATCGATTCAAATTTCAATATAGCTATCATATAAAGTTTTTACCGTTGTTGTGGCACGTTGGGCCATGAATTGTTGTGAAGAGTACCAAATTGAATTTTGCACGACACTTGATAAGTTTTGTTGAAATAGAATATCGATTTAAACCAATATTAAAAAAAATTGTTACTCTTAAATGATTTTGGTTGTATGTGGACAAAATCCTGTCGTTCGGACAGATGTAGCACCTTTTGTGGACTCTTGATATGAATCGATATACAGATAAATAAAACGACTTTAATCAACCCAGTTGGCAATGTATGGAAAATTTCGACTCAATCTCTAGAAAACGTTGGGCGCCATTTACATGAATTTGATGGAAAATCGCTTTAGATTTACATATATTTTCCATATGTAGATATATGTAAATCTAAAGCGATTCCAATACAATTCTATTCAATACGTCATTCGAGCTTCATGTACAAAATTTGGTGTCAGTCGGACAAGCGTTGGGCGCCATTTTCATGAAATTCGAAGAAAATATATATGGAAGATATATCAAAATCTGAAGCGATTTCAATAAAACTTAACACACAATATTCTAGACTCAATTCGGTACGCTGTGCAAATTTTCGTCCTAATCGAGCAAATGTTAGGCGCCATTTTCAGGAAATTGAAGGAAAATATATATGGAAGCTATATCAAAATCTGAAGCGATTTCAATAAAACATAACACACAATATTCTCGAGTCAATTCGGTACGCTGTGCAAAATTTCGTCTCAATCGGATAAACGTTGGGCGCCATTCATGAAATTGGAGGAAATGTTATATGGGAGCCACATCTAAATCTTAACCGATTCCAATACAATTTAATACATATCATTCTATCACCAATTTTGTTCGATGTAAATGATATTTCGTCTCAATTGGACAAACGTTGGGCGCCATTTACATGAAATTAGAAGAAAATATATATGGAAGGTGTACACAATTCTTTGCCTATTTCAATAAAACTTAACACACAATATTCTATACTTATTACGGTACACTGTGCAAAATTTCGTCTTAATCAAACAAACGTTGGGCGCCATTTACATGAAATTGGGGAAAAATATATATGGAAGCCACATCTAAATTTGATACACGTCATTCTAGCCTCAATTTGATGCGCTGCGCGAAATTTCGTCTCAATCAGATAAATGTTGGGCGCCATTTACATTAAATTGAAGGAAATTTTATATGTGAGCTATATCAAAATCTGAAGCGATTTCAAGAAAAGTTTACATACGTTACTCTTGATTCAATCCCATAGCCTATGCAAAATTTCTTCTCAATCGGACAAACGTTCGGACTTTTGGCACCATTTACATGAAATCGAATGAAAATCTATATGACTACTATATCTAAATCGGAAGCGATT
Organism: Musca vetustissima; assembly: GCF_032173495.1. Lineage (NCBI taxonomy): Eukaryota > Metazoa > Arthropoda > Insecta > Diptera > Muscidae > Musca > Musca vetustissima. Next base: position 4,924 of record NW_026879282.1, read on the forward strand.
TCGACGAAACTTAACAGACGTCATTGTACACAATTTACATAAAATCCAATGAAGATATATAATGGGAGCTCTATGCAAATCTGAACCGATTTCAACAAATCTAAACACATATTACTCTATTCTCATTTTTGGTAGAATTTGGTAGGATGACAGAATTTCGTGTCAATTAAACAAACGCTGTTCGTGGTACTTGGCGCCCAATTTTAATAAAATCGGATGAGATTATATATGGGAGCTATATCTAAATATGAATCGATTTCAACAAAACTTAAAATACGCCTTTCTAGATTTAAGTTGGTTCGCAGAATTTCGTTTCAATTTCGCCCAATCTACATACAATCGGATGAAAATATATATAGGAGCTATAATCAAAATATACAAATTTCAATATTTTTCAATATACGATTTCAACTAAACTTAACGCATGAAATCGTCAATTCGATAGGCTGTGCAAAATTTCTCTTTTTTTCAAACATTTTCAATTTACTTATAAATTGTGAAAAAATGACTATTGAATTTTTAGTATATATTTTTTAAATAAAAACCAATCAAATTTACTTTTTTGATTTTTAATTATTTTTTTTATTTCAGTTAAAGAAAGTATTCAGTTTATAAAAAAAATATTTATAATTTATATCCGAAAAAATTTTATATTTTTTAATTAATTTTTTTTATTTCAGTTAATTTTTTTTTTTATTTCAGTTAAAGAAAGTATTCTGTTTATAAAAAAATATTTATAATTTATATCCGAAAAAATTGTATATTTTTTAATTAATTTTTTTAATATTAATTATTATTTCGCCTTTTAACAATTTTCTTTTAATTTCCGAAATTTTATTTTATATTTTTTATTTATTATTATTTTATATGTCCTATTAGATGTTTAAGCATTTTAATATTGTTTCTATGAGCGCTTCCTAGCGGTGTAATATTAAAATTCCTTAGAAATGTGTAAAAGTGTTTGTCTCTGCTTTAAAGCTAACACAACAATAAGAAAATGCAACACTGGATAGTACAAGCAACGGTCACACAGATGACATCTACAGTATCATAGCTAGAATTACATGTCTTTATCAACGTCAATATCAACGTCAACAACCCTATTATTTACACCACCACCAAAGGATTCAGTGATATTTAAGTTTATTTCACATTGGAAATATTCTCTTTAAAAAAATAAAATAATTCGTCTTTTAGTATGCATGTAATGAAAAAAAGGTTTATTGTATACACCCATTTATTGGTCTACCATTATTTTCTATGTGACGTGACACACCCTGTAGTTAGTTGATTTCGTTCTGTCGAGTCGTTGTATGTCACACATTGTCAATTTCACAAGTGAAAAAATAAATACATTAAAAAAATAGCGGAATGATCTAGTTTATTAATTTATCTCAAATTTAATTTATCAAAATTGGAAATATTACTTTTAATTAAAATATTTTTTATATATTTAGGCTTTGAGTAAACATTTATAGCTTTATTGTACACACCCAGTTACTCTGTGAACACACCCCAGTTATTGCTCTGCTTTTTGTTAAACGTGGCACATCCTGTTGTGGTTTGCTTTCCTTCTGTTGTGTCACATGGTGTCATTAAATTAATTAAATATATTAGATATGTATTTGAAAACAAAACTCGTAAAGATATTATTCACATATTACTTCAATTTTATTTGAAATATACATTTTAAAGTAGTTTTATTGGTGTATTAATCCATAAATAAATAAACTAATATATCTTTGAATGAACATGGATATCATTTTATTGTACCCACCCAGTTAGTATAAACTAAATTTGCTTTATGCGGCACGCCCTGTTGTTACTTAATTTCCTTTCTGACGCCGGTACTACTATTTCATTAATTTTTATTGGATTATAAATAACCTAATTTTAAATTATTATTTTAATGTATAGCTCATTATGACTTATTTGCCCTCTCATTTACTAATTTTTTTAATATACACCCAATGTCAAACACTGATGATTCCGCCAAAAAAAGAGCGTTTAAGGAGAGAGCGAGGTGTGGGTGGGACAATAAATAAATTAAAAAAATTCTCTCCTAATAATAATTTAAATCAAACAATAAATTAAATTTCGATTTTATATCACCTGACTGTCATAGGCAAAAGTCGATCTGTGAATCCCTAATCATTGCGTTAAATAATTATTATTATAAATATTATCTTATAAACGGGTTAATTCATGTACATAAGTCGTCGTTTTGAATTTTTATTATTTTATTTTTTTAAATAATTAAAAACATTTGTTATCGATAATCCTGCCAATTATCGTGCGACGTGGGCTATCCCTAATCGTCAATTCTCCCCATGCCTCTGTTTCTCAACAATACGCTTTGTGTCCATCACATTCGTAATTTTTCCTCCATTTCACTTTGATTCTCTTCTTTATCGGCTATTTTTCTCATTCTCCCCCATTCCAGCCATTTGGAACGTTTTACATTTTGGCAGGCATTATTCACATCCCATCACGACGAAACAGAAGGTCTGACACAAGTCAAGTTCTTACTTTTGCTGCGTCTGTCTGTATTCCCCACAAAAAAGAAAAAGAAACACGGTATATATTTCGCTATTAAAATACCAAAAAAGAAGTGAAATAAATAATTAAAATATTAAAAATAAAGTGTAGAAGAAAAATAACAAGAATTTAAACAAAAAATAATGTGAAAATTGTGAAAAGAAATTACTGAAAAAGTGTTGAAGAAAAATGAGCAAATAAAAAGTGAAATTTTTTTTGCCGCAAGAAAACATTCTAGAGACTACTTTGTGTGTGCTCTGTTTTTTTTTCGTGTGTGTTCCCCCACCCGCATTTAAAGAATTGGCAAATGCCGCCGCCGCCACCACCACCGCTACTGCCACTGCCGTTGTCGACAATCAGATTGCGTTTTTCCCAAAGTTATTTTTATCAAATTATGTGAGCGCTGTGTGCTTTTTCCGTTTCGAGTTTTTTTTTTAATTTCGGGAAATTTTTTTGATATTAAAAATACATATTTTTTGTGGGCTTAACTCTAGTTTAGTAAAAACGATCAGATTTTTCTGAAAATTTTTCCAGAGGTAGGTATTTTTACCCTAATTATGGGGATATCTTTTTTTCTTGGGGGACGTACCCGGTTACCCGGTTATTTGACCCGGAAGTTCGGGTACGGGTACCCGGTTATATCCGGTTCTACGGATCCGGTTGATATAATATGGGTATCATTTTAAAGGTTATAAAAATACCTTTCCATTGAGTGGTAATATGATGGGGTTATCTCAAACCATTTTGGAGATATAGTCAAAAAACTGGGTTTTGGTCCCCGATTTTTTTGAAAAACTCCCTAAAAGTCGAACTTGGGTCCATTATAGTACCTGTCTAACCCAAACTCAAATGATAGACCACAATTTGCCCTTTCCAAAATGGTGCGATATGTGGCTGTATCTGTTGTGGATCAAAAGATATGGGCCTTAGAACCCTACAAAAACAAGAAAATTCTGTCGCGTAGCAGGTGTTGGTATCTGTCCATAGGAGAAAGTCTTAAATCCACGGCCGAAGGCCGGCTACACAAAAAATATTCTATTTAGAAGGATTTTCTGCCGCGTTAGCCGGTGTTGGCATCTGTCCATAGGAGAAAGTCTTAAATCCCCGGCCGAAGGCCGGCTACACAAAAAATATTCTATTTAGAAGGATTTTTTGCCGCGTTAGCCGGTGTTGGCATTTGTCCATAGGAGAAAGTCTAAAATCCCCGGCCGAAGGCCGCCTACACAAAAAATATTCTATTTAGAAGGATTTTTTGCCGCGTTAGCCGGTGTTGGCATCTGTCCATAGGAGAAAGTCTAAAATCCCCGGCCGAAGGCCGGTCACCCAAAAAAGTATTCCATTTAACAAGAGATTCTGTCGCGTAGCCGGTGTTGGTATCTGTCCATAGGAGAAAGTCTTAAATACCCGGCCGAAGGCCGGCTACACAAAAATATATTCTATTTAGAAGGAGTTTCTGCCGCGTTAGCCGGTGTTGGCATCTGTCCATAGGAGAAAGTCTTAAATCCCCGGCCGAAGGCCGGTCACCCAAAAAACACCATGCTATTTAAAAGGAGATTCTGTCATGTAGAAAGATTTTCCTTGTTTTATAGGGTTCTAAGGCCCATATCTTTTGATCCACAACAGATACAGCCACATATCGCACCATTTTGGAAAGGGCAAATTGTGGTCTATCATTTGGGTCCTGTTTGGAGAGGGACTATAATGGACCCAAGTTCGACTTTTAGGGAGTTTTTCAAAAAAATCGGGGACCAAAACCCAGTTTTTTGACTATATCCCCAAAATGGTTTGAGATAACCCCATCATATTACCACTCAATGGAAAGGTATTTTTATAACCTTTAAAATGATACCCATATTATATCAACCGGATCCGTAGAACCGGATATAACCGGGTACCCGTACCCGAACTTCCGGGTCAAATAACCGGGTAACCGGATACGTCCCCCAAGAAAAAAAGATATCCCCATAATTAGGGTAAAAATACCTACCTCTGGAAAAAATTTCAGAAAAATTTGATCGTTTTTACTAAACTAGAGTTGTTCCTTTTTGTGATTTTTTCTGCGAATTACTAGAAATTCCACCTTGCATTTAATTTAAATAAAAAAGCAACAACAACAAGAATTTAATTCTAGTTCATTGCTCCCGTTCTTTTTGTTGTTGTTGGTTCTCTTATTTATTCTGGCAATGTAATAAATTGGTTGGTTAGTGTTGCTGTGGTTCGTTATTGTTGTTACTGCTGTTGTTGGCAATCAGGCTGAAGCTGTTCATACAGCCTGACTATGCCTGCATGCCAACCAACCAGCCCTTTTCGCAGCAAAAAAAGTGCAACACAAAAAATGTTGGGGAGAAGACAAAAATGAGCAAGCAAGTTGCACCCAGCAACGAAGTTCTTGCTGGCTAACTACTGCCAGCCTGACTCTACTTCGTTCGGACACACTCACACACACCAAAAAAAAATTAACGTAGAATTTCCCTTTGAAAACAAGTTTTCCGAAATTGCTAACCTCTCCTCCCATATCATGGACAGAATCTAGGCATCTTCTTTTTTGGGCTACATCTTTTTTTCTCTTCTTCTCCCATGTCCCCTAAGCATCATCCATCCATCCATTCCATTTATAATAATTAAATTCATATAATTTTTCCAATTTATTATTTTTGTTTTTATTAACTTCGGCTTTGTTTGTTGTTTATTAATGCCCTCTCACCCCCTCCTCCGCTTTTAATCAAGTCCAACCAAGCAACCACCATTCAAAACAGTTTTCAGTGACACCGCCTTGCCTTGCCTTTTTTCTCCTTGCAACGCACGCATAGTTGTCGTCGTCGTCGCAGTCGGGTTTGCTCTCGAAATATAAATTCATCTGTCAATCAGTTAGGCTGGCTACATCCCCCAACAAAATCTCCCATATGTCAAATACACAAAATACCCATTCAAATAGTTTCTCACATAGTTTTGTTATCATCACTGATAACGGCAGCCGCCGGGGCAGCATCTTCCTATCATCTGGTTTCTTAAAAACGTCATTATCATCAACATTGTCATTGATTATCTCTTTTATTTTCTTCTACTTCTATTGGAATTGGAGGATGGCCAGACAAGACATTTTTTCCTCTACTGGTGTGTTGTGAACATTACAACAACACAATATCCACAACCAAAAACAAACAATACACACACAAAAACAGCCAGCATCAAAAAGAACTTCACAGCAACAACAACAACAACAGCACTATGCAATTGAGTTAGAGCAACAGCAGAACAACAACAACGCAACACACCCAATAAAATAGACATTGTTGTTGGTACAGAGCACAAAAACAAGCCATTAACACACAGCAATATGAATAACACACACACAACGGCTGAGGTAGAACAGTAACAACAACAAAACGACGTCATCATCACAACAATTTCGGAGAATGCCGCCGACATTTCCCAAAAAAAAACACACAAAAACCCCAACACAAGAATTCAACAATACCAACAATTCGTTTGTTGTGGGGGGCATACATAAACAACGGAGGAGAACATTGAGAGAGCGAGAAACACAGGGCGCGAATGTTGTCATTTTGTAATGTGAAAGAGCAAGAGAATAACGACGTCATATGGGTACAGCATTGCCAGATAGAGAATTTTGTATGGCATTATTCTTGATATGGGGGAAATTGAGGATTATTAAAATATCATTTTTAAATGGTCAGGGTTGGAAAATTGTAATTAATGTTCTACGAAATAATATTACTATTCTTTCAAAGAGAAATTTGTTGAGGAAATTCATTTTTAACTCAGAAAACTTAAAAATATCAGCAATACTGTTGGAAACAAACGTTATGTAAATAGTTAAAGGGAAAATCGAAAAAGTCTTAGTTTAATAGAAGATTTTTGTGATATATTTTCTATTTGGGCATTAAATTTCAGACATGTAGAGAAAAAGGAAATAACATCAAATTTATCCATATTTGTGGATCCCAATTGTATTCAGATCCACATACGAATTAAATATATATTTTCGGATTTTCATAAATATAAAATAGTTGAAGTGGGTTATTTATGATACCATTTCTATTTTTTTTTTTTAATAGTTTGGCTTACAAACTACCAATTTGTTCCGAAATTCGGAAAATTATCGGGTGTATTATTCGAAATTCCGAAAAAAACTGTAAATAAAGTAATGAGGATATTTTAAAAAATCAGAAGTTTGAATCGACGTTCTAAAATGTTAATCTGCCCATTTTTAATATTTCATATATTTCAGCACGGGCTGAGGTGAGAGTCGGTGGCCCAGAAAGACTGGGGTCGATTCGGATTTTAGAACCCTCGGTCGTAAAAATGACATATAGTTGTTGTTGAGGCAGTTATTATGTATGTATGTGTGTTTTTTTAGTTAGTCTGGTTCAGCTTCTAACTCCAAGTTCAAATGGTCGGCGACCTGTATGGGTTCGGTCCATAGAGAAGATGGGGTTAGGTGAGTGGGCTTAGCTGGGCAATTGAATAGGTGTAGCGTGTCATGTGGACCATTACCACAAGCCGGAAAGATATTTTTCACTGTGTCATCAATTCGCGCCCAATACGAATTGAGACGACTACACCATCCTGATCTCAGTTGTGCCAACATCACTCTTGTTTGTCGCGGTAGCTGCTGCTCTACTGCTGCTATCGATGGCGGGTGAACTCCGATGGTTGTATTCACTCTGTATTCTTTAATTGCTTCCTCAACTGCATCCGAGTGAATACTATTCAAACCTGCTTGATAGGCCTGCATCGACAACATGCTGTTGTGTTGACGCACAAGTGGTCTATCATGTATGTGGTCTATCGGAGTCATGAGGAGACACCCTATTGAAGTCCTCAGGGCGGCATTTTGGCAGGATTGACCACACTGGAGCGGCTAGTGACTTGAGAACCTTGTTCCTGCTCCTGACCTTATCGCAAATAGCTGTGGCATGTGGACCCATCGACTGCATATTCAAGGGTAGCCTCATCTCCGCTGTCCGTGTGTAAACATTGTGGCCGTTGACTTTGTGGTGGATATTTTCATATTCCTCGCGTGGAAAAACTCTGCTAAATCAGCGAGATAGGCATTTAACCGATCGCATGTCATCAATTTTGGGCATCCGCGTAGGTTAGTTGAGGAATACAGAATGCTGATCCGGCTGGTATCATAATTGTCGTGTCATCCGTCATCATTATACTAGGATTATTCTCTGTCAAATTCGAAATTCAGGTGCAATCGCAAAACATACCCTATATTTTTAGAATCTTGGTTCTCAATGAAATAAAATCCAATATAAAAAAATCCAATATAACCCAACATTGTTGCAAAATTATTTCCAAATATGTGGTATCCTCAGACGCCATTTTAAAAAAATTTGAAATATTTTGCCATAATCTTCTGCATATTTTAGTGCCAATTTAATTTGAAGACATTTTTGGGAAAAAGGAAAATAATCAATTTTTTCTTCAGAGACTATTTTTTAAATTTTGTTTTTATTTTTGCACTATTTTTCAGCATTTTCGACAAAAATATTTGTCAAAAAGTCATTTTTGGAAATAATTTTTTTTTCACGATTTGATAGAGTACATATTTTTTAAAAATTATTTAATGGAATGGTTGGAAAATACTATTTTTATAGTTATAGTCACTATTTTCATTTTTTTAAAGTGTTTTTCAATAAATTCCAAGAAATTTTAATACTAATTCCATTTTTATTTTGCATTTTTAAACCATTTTTATATGCAATTGTTCATCTCATAAATACTACTAATAACAACAACTTTCCATCTCTGACCGTTATTCTCATACATTTGACAACGTTTTTTTCTCATCTGGCAATGTCACACAAGAATGTTTCTTTTTTGTCGTGTGCTGCTGTGTTCTGTTTATTCTCTCACACAGTGACTCTCAATGGGGGGGCTAAGCAGCAAATACAACAGACACACAGTGAGAGGCAAGAGACAGTGCCTGCCTGCTCACTGTGAGAGTGGGAGAATTGAATAAACAAAAAGACTACAGGCCAACCAACCATCATCCATCCACAAAACAGCAACATTACTTCTCAGTACAAAACAAGACAGACAAACAGATGCCGACAATTTCATATACTCGCACAAATCACAAGTGAACTTAACAATAACAACAACAAGAAGGCAAACAAAAAACATACATTCATATGAGCAGCAGCAGCACCACACCACGTAACTCTGAGTCGCTGTTGGTGGTATAGATGTCGTCGTCGGTGGATTTTTTTATTTAGTTTGGTTTTTTGTAAATTTCTCGAATAATTTTTTTGGTTTATTTGTTTAAATAAAATCCACAAAAACAACGAAAAAATAAATAAACTTATAATTGTGTGTATTTGCTCCCATTGACTGACTCTGAATGTGTGCGACAAGTAGTAATGTGATTGGTGTCATTTCATCATCAGCACCGTCAGCGCACCAAACCCATCCAAAAAAATAACGAAACGTCCGGCAATATTTTTTTTTGCACTGAAAGTAGACAACCCAGTAGTTCGCTCACTCGCCCGCGTAATTCGCCCAGCCTGCCTTTTAGGAAATTGAAACTCGAAAGCAAAGCAATCACGGTCGTCGGTCGGGTCGCCGGCAACATTTTTTTGGTTTTTAAAGTGGAACACACAGAGCGCGCGACACACATAATTTGGATAAAAATAAATCGGATTTTTTTTATCTATAAAAATAAAAAAATTAAAAATAAAACGGAGGCAAATAAATGCGAAAATAAATAAATTGTGCAATTAAAAAAGTGTTTCACAAAAAAATAAATAATTTTATTAAATTTTTTTCTTTCGTTTAAAGGAAGAAGAAGAAAATTAATTTATAATTTATGATAGTGCTAAAAATATATATTTTTTAAAACAATAACAACAACAACGAAAGTTGATAACAAATAAGGCAAAAGAAAAAAAAATAACAACAACAAAACAAACAAAAAATATCACAACAAAGAAACAAAAGGTTCTTCAATATAGGCTTTAAAAGAATTACAACAACAGCAACAACCAAGGAACAGCAGCAGCCGCAGAAGTTCCAGCTATTATTCTCTGGTGTTCATTTATTTATTAAGAAAAGCAAATCCCGCTCTCATATATATACATACATACATACAAAAGTACATGCATACATATACCAACATATTTATATATTCAGCAGCCAAGTAACCAGAGCCACCAACAAAAAACCCTACAGTCCAGGGGTTTACCAAGAATCAGAACAAGAAGAAGAAGAGGTAGAAGAATATTCATCAGTCAGTCAGCCAGCATAAACAAAGGATTAAAGCACAACAACAACAAGACTCCACAACATTTGACCACAGCATCAGGAATCACAGAGCTCGAAAAGAAAAACAAACAAAAAACCACCACGCCAATACCGCCACAACAAACACACAACAACAACAATGGAAGCAATTGCCAAACATGATTTTACAGCAACGGCTGATGATGAGCTGTGTTTTCGTAAAAATCAAATCTTAAAGGTAAGACCGATTAACCTCTAAATAGAAAACCAAAAACAACAATTAACAGGTAGCAGACAGGATACCCATTCCTTAATGATATTAAAAAATAATTTCCAATGGAAAAAACCTTAATTCAGCTCAGCTGAATTGGGTTTCCCTTGGGAAATCTACAATTCAGCACAAAAGAAAAAGGTTTCCGATGGGAAATCTTCAATTCAGCCTGGCTGAATTAAGTTTTCCATGGGAAATCTTGAATTCAGCCTGGCTGAATTAAGGTTTCCCTAGGAAATCTTCAATTCAGCCCAGCTGAATTGGGATTTCTATGGGAAATCTTCAATTCAGCCCAGCTGAATTGGGATTTCTATAGGAAATCTTCAACTCAGCCCAGCTGAATTGGGATTTCTATAGGAAATCTTCAACTCAGCCCAGCTGAATTGGGATTTCTATAGGAAATCTTCAACTCAGCCCAGCTGAATTGGGATTTCTATAGGAAATCTTCAACTCAGCCCAGCTGAATTGGGATTTCTATAGGAAATCTTCAACTCAGCCCAGCTGAATTGGGATTTCTATAGGAAATCTTCAATTCAGCCCTGCTGAATTGGGATTTCTATAGGAAATCTTCAATTCAGCCCAGCTGAATTGGGATTTCTGTAGGAAATCTTCAATTCAGCCCAGCTGAATTGGGATTTCTGTAGGAAATCTTCAATTCAGCCCAGCTGAATTGGGATTTCTGTAGGAAATCTTCAATTCAGCCCAGCTGAATTGGGATTTCTATAGGAAGCTTCAATTCAGCCCAGCTGAATTGGGATTTCTATAGGAAATCTTCAATTCAGCCCAGCTGAATTGGGATTTCTATAGGAAATCTTCAATTCAGCCCAGCTGAATTGGGGTTTCTATAGAAAATCTTCAATTCAGCCCAGCTGAATTGGGATTTCTATAGGAAATCTTCAATTCAGCTGGGCTGAATTGCGATTTCTATAGGAAATCTTCAATTCAGCTGGGCTGAATTGCGATTTCTATAATAAATCTTCAATTCAGCCCAGCTGAATTGCGATTTCTATAGGAAATCTTCAATTCAGCCCAGCTGAATTGGGATTTCTATAGGAAATCTTCAATTCAGCCCAGCTGAATTGGGATTTCTGTAGGAAATCTTCAATTCAGCCCAGCTGAATTGGGATTTCAATAGGAGATCTTCAATTCAGCCCAGCAGAATTGGGATTGCAATAGGACATCTTCAATTCAGCCCAGCTGAATTGGGATTTCAATAGGACATCTTCAATTCAGCCCAGCTGAATTGGGATTTCTATAGGAAATCTTCAATTCAGCCCAACTGAATTGGGATTTCTATAGGAAATCTTCAATTCAGCCCAACTGAATTGGGATTTCTATAGGAAATCTTCAATTCAGCCCAGCTGAATTGGGATTTCTATAGGAAATCTTCAATTCAGCCCAACTGAATTGGGATTTCTATAGGAAATCTTCAATTCAGCCCAGCTGAATTGGGATTTCTATAGGAAATCTTCAATTCAGCCCAACTGAATTGGGATTTCTATAGGAAATCTTCAATTCAGCCCAACTGAATTGGAATTTCTATAGGAAATCTTCAATTCAGTCCAACTGAATTGGGATTTCTATAGGAAATCTTCAATTCAGCCTGGCTGAATTAGGATATCTCATTGAAATATGACACTTAATAATGTAAATTTGTTATTGCTGTTGTTTATTGTATAACGGTTGTAATTCTTTGTTCCCTTAAGAAATTAACCACAAACAATAATGGCCAAAAGCAACAACATAATGTTGTTGTTGTTTTTTTAATTGCATGACCTACACACGTTTTGTGACTTATTGGCCATCAATTTGTTGGGTGTGTGTGCTGTTTTTTTTTCAGACCCCAAGTTTTAATATTCAATTTTTGTGTTTAGTCCATTAAACGTGTTTGGACTACAAATTTTTAAAAACTGTTTTTTTTTTTGTGTTCGATTTACTTAAGTTTGCATAATGTTTGACACCCCAACAAATAATATTGAAAATAAAAATAAATAAACAATGATACTTTTTTTGACATGTGTTTATAGGTGCGGATTTCGAAATGAAATCTCACAATTTGTTTTGTTGTTCTCTTAACCTTCTACGATTTTTTTTCTTTTCCAATTGCCTAACTGTAATTTACAATCTTGAAAACGAAGAAAAACTTGAGACATGTTCCACAAGTAATTATTATTATTATTATTAGTTTCATGGCCAAGACAATGTGCAAAAAATTAGCAACAGCAGCGGCAAATGGAGCTAATGAATGACCATCTCTGACCAGTCGGCCGGCCACAGCTTGTCATCCATCCAGCTGATGTGTGTAGTAATTGTGGCATTTTCGCTTTCATTAAATTGCTTAACTGGTTTGGGGTTTTTCTTTCTCTACTCTGCTCTGCTTTGGTTTTTCTGTATTATTTTGTAACTCTTCTTCGGCTCCATTATCAAGAAACAATGTTGAAAAGCTTTCAATTTCAATTAAGAAAGACTTTATGGAATTATTTCTGTTTCTGTTTGGTCTTGTTTCCATTTTTTTGTCATACTCAAAAAGGGGCATATTCACACGCACTCGTTTTTTGTTGTTGCCGTTGTTATTATTGCTTCATACACTCGGCAATTGTTGATAGTTCAATTGGTGAGCCGGAAATAATTTAGGTCAATTTGTGATTGTGGGTCAGAAAGATCAGAAATAAAATGTTAGGCAATAAAAAGGGTTTTTTTTTTTATTATTTTTCTAAAGAAATTCGGTTAAAAAGTCTAATTCAGCTAAGCTGAATTGAGGATTTCTTAAGGGAAACCTTAATTCAGCCAGGCTGAATTGAAGATTTCCTATGGAAACTTTAATTCAGCAAGGCTGAATCGAAGATTTCCTATTGAAACCTATTGAAGCCAGGCTGAATTGAAGATTTCCTATGGAAACCTTAATTCAGCCAGGCTGAATCGAAGATTTCCTAAGGAAACCTTAATTCAGCCAGGCTGAATTGAAGATTGCCATTGGAAACCTTAATTCAGCCAGGCTGAATTAAGGATTACCTATGGAAAACTTAATTCAGCCAGGCTGAATTGAAGATTTCCTATGGAAACCAGGCTGAGTTGAAGATTTCCTATGGAAACCTTAATTCAGCCAGGCTGAATTGAAGATTTCCTATGGAAACCTTAATTCAGCCAGGCTGAATTGAAGATTTCCTATGGAAACCTTAATTCAGCCAGGCTGAATTGAAGATTTCCTATGGAAACCTTAATTCAGCCAGGCTGAATTGAAGATTTCCTATGGAAACCTTAATTCAGCCAGGCTGAATTGAAGATTTCCTATGGAAACCTTAATTCAGCCAGGCTGAATTGAAGATTTCCTATGGAAACCTTAATTCAGCCAGGCTGAATTGAAGATTTCCTATTGAAACCTTAATTCAGCCAGGCTGAATTGAAGATTTCCTAGGGAAACCTTAATTCAGCCAAGATTTCCTATGGAAACCTTAATTCAGCCAGTCTGAATTGAAGATTTCCTATGGAAACCTTAATTCAGCCTGGCTGAATTGAAGATTTCCTATGGAAACCTTAATTCAGCCTGGCTGAATTGAAGATTTCCTATGGAAACCTTAATTCAGCCAGGCTGAATTGAAGATTTCCTATGGAAACCTTAATTCAGCCAGGCTGAATTCAAGATTTCCTATGGAAACCTTAATTCAGCCAGGATGAATTGAAGATTTCCTATGGAAGATTTCCTACGGGAAACCTAATTCAGCCAGGCTGAATTGAAGATTTCCATATCTATCTTTACGAAATCTTCATTAATACACTATTTGAACTTTGTATATTATTTTTATTAATAATTAATTTCCCTATCTTAGTTTTCCAATCTCTACTTCTCTTTTTACTTCGTTTGTTTTGTTTCCATATTTTTTGTTTTTGTTTTTCTTACTGACTCGATTCTTTCTATTGACTCATAAAAAATGGGTCAATTCAAGTCAATTACACGTGTCTTATCAATATTTCTTCTCGAACAGTCCGGCATAGACTGACAGATATTTGCCATAACTCTTTATTTTCCTTCCTATTTTGAATTCTCTTTCTGTGTGCGAACGAACGACCGACCCATGGAGGCACAAGACAGCATTCAATCAACAGCAGCAGCAAAGACTTTGGAGTTTTGTTTTCATTTCAATATTTTTTCTATCTGTCTGTCCATGAAACGATTTATGAATGCCGCCGCCTGGCTTTTCTGTGTGAATGGCGAGGGATCTATGAAAATAAGCCATCATCATCATATGGTGATAAGGAATGAGGAGAGGTGGTGTGGAGCAAAAAAGACAACCTATCTTTCTTTTGAAAATCACTAAGCTCCCTTGCTTTATATTTATGTTAATTTTTCTGAAGACTTTTTTTTTTAAACAAATTATGACTAGAAATGGAGTGATTCATTTGTCTATGGGACCAGACAAAAACTGTCAATTTGTTTTACAAATTAACGGAAAGGAAACTTTTTAATTCGAGAATTTTGATGAATGGCGGAGAGACGACAGAAAATGCAATGGGAGGCAATCTATGAATGAAGCTATTGATAAATCTAAATGCCAATAACATTTTGAATTTGAAATGTCACTGCCTTAGAAGATTTGTATCAGATTCAATATTAATTTTTATATTTAGCTTATAGAAAAAATCTATAAAAAGTAATAAATATTTATATTCTGCTTTCTCATCTTCTGTCACCACAAAAGGTTATAAATATTTACCTTTGAAAATAAATATTTGCGGTTTTTGTCATTGCAAATTACAGTACGGGGTTGCTTTATGCAACCACAAAATATTTGATCTTGTCTCTGAAATCGATACTTAAAAAATCTTTAAAGAATACTAAAAATTCTGGTGTCCCATAAAAGGTTCACTCTAACAAAAAAATATTAAAAATCTCCGCCAATAAATTGGCACTGACATTTTTTTTAAATCCAGGCATACAAATATGCAATGAAAAAAATATTTTCATTCAGAAAATATTTTAAAAAATTCCACGTATATAGGTTTTGAACATATATTTTTTTTTTAAATCTACGCCTATAGATGGGCTCCAAGAAAACATTTTTTTTAAAAAATCCACGTCTATAAATAAAGATTAGATTTTTTAAAGTCGAAGCCTAGAAAATAGGCTATAGACAATACTTTGAAAGTGTACGCCTCAAAATAGGCATTCAAAAATATTAAAAATACAAATCCCATAAATTACAATAGAACATATTTTGATATGCCTTAAAAATATTTTTAAAATGTCTCAAAAAGTAGGCATTTGCATATCCGCCTTTAAATATTCGTTAGAAAATACTTTTAAACATCTCCGCCGAAAAATAGGCATTGTAATCAATTTTTAAATTATTCACGCCTACACAGGCAATAAAACATATTTTTACCCTTCACCACACTGTGGTACAGGGTATTATGTCTTTGTGCATATGTTTGTAACAGGCAAAAGGAATCGAGATAGGCACATGGTTCCTTTTGAGAATATGCATAGAATCACTTTCTGAGTCGATTTACGCATGTCCGTCTGTCCGTCCGTCCGTCCATGTATTTTTGTGAACAAAGTACAGGTCGCATTTATGATCCGATTTGGATGAAATTTGGCATAGTTCACTTATTTGGCCCAAGGACGAACCCTATTGAAATTGGAGAAAATCGGTTCAGATTTCGATATAGCTCCCATATATAGTTTCGTCCGATTTGATGTAAATGACGCACCAAACTCCCAGTATTTGTTCGATTGGGACAAAATTCTGCACAGGCTACTGTATTAGGTCCAGACTGATGTCTGCGAATTTTTTTAAAAATCGGATCAGATTTAGATATAGCTCCCACATATAGTTTCATCCGATTTTATGTGAATGATGCACCAAACTCCCAATATTTGTCCGATTAGGACAACATTTTACACAGAGTACTACATTAGGTCCAGACTGATGTCTGCGAAGTTTTGTTGGAATCGATTCAGATTTAGATATAGCTCCCTTATATAGTTTCGTCCGATCTTATGTGAATGATGCACCAAACCCCCAATATTTGTCCGATTGGGACAAAATTTAGCGTTGTATACTGAATTAGGTCCAGACTGATGTCTGCAAAGTTTTGTTAAAATCGGTTGAGATTTCGATATAGCTCCCATTTATAGTTTCATCCCATTTTATGTAAATGATGCACCAAACTCCCAATATTTTTCCGATTGGGACAAAATTTAGCATAGTGTACTGAATTAGGTCCAGTCTGATTTCTGCAAAGTTTTGTTAAAATCGGTTCAAATTTCGATATAGCTCCCATATATAGTTTCGTCCGATTTTATGTAAATGATGCACCAAACTCCCAATATTTGTCCGATTGGGACAAAATTTTGCACAGCGCACTGAATCTGGTTCATACTTATGTATGCGAAGTTTTGTTGGAATCGGTTCAGATTTAGATATAGCTCCCACATATAGTTTCGCCCGATTTTTTGTGAATGATGCACCAAACTGCCAATATTTGTCCGATTGGTTAACAATTTTGCACAGAGTACTGTATTAGGTCCAGACTGATGTCTACGAAGTTTGGTTAAATCGGTTCAGATTTAGATATAGCTCCCATATATAGTTTCGTCCGATTTCATTTAAATGATACACCAAACTCCCAATGTTTTCCGATTGATGTGTGAAAGGTTTGTTGAAGTCGGTTCAGATTCGATTTTATGTAAATATTGCACCGAAGGGCCTATGTTTGTTCGATTTACTCCAAATTTGGTAGGCGGAATTAAATTGAATATATAGTGTGGTAAAAAAAAAACAAATGGTGTATGCAACGGTTGCTCAATTAGGTCCATGTGTTTATATATAGCTCCCATACATAATTTTACTCGATTTCATATAAGTGGTACACCAAAGAATCCAAATCTGTCCGTTTGACATGCAATTTTTCATTGATTTCAGAATGGTATGTGTATGGGGTTTTACAATTGGGTCAAATATTTATCTAGATAGCACATTTAATTTCGCCCGATTCCTTCTCAATGGCCCTCCAAAGATTCTATGACCGTTCTATCTACAGGATATTGTAGATATTAACATGCATTGCATGTACCCAAAGTGGTGAAGAAGGGTATCATATAGTCGGCCCCGTCCGACTTTTGAACTTTCCTTACTCATTTTTTTTATAATCGACCCCTACAGATAGACACTGAAAAATATAATTTTATTATTATAATTTTTTTTTTTAAATCCTCAGCTACAGTTACTCACTTGGTAAATATTTAAAACTTTTTTTTTTTATAAATTTACTTCCACTTCTATACCTTCATGTTAGCAATTAATTTGACTTATTAAAATTATTTTGATAATCCTAATCTCTATTTCAACTTCTATTTTTTACTACACAAAAACAGCAAAATCTTTATAACACTTAAATATACATAATAATTATTAAAGTAAATATAGAAAAAAAAATTCAATTTGCAATTTAGCTCCTCAAAAAAAAAAAACTAATTTCTATTGTATAAATACTGTCATGGGATTAAATTGTTGTTGCTACGGAATAAGTAGCAAAATTTATTTATCTTTTTGCAACTATAAAAAATCTTCGCCTGTGTGTGTTTGAGTAATCTTCAAGGTATTTAGAATCTCCATCTCTCTGCCTGTCTGCCTCTCAATGTCTCTATAATGGCTATAATCATTTGGTAAAGATAATTGTTTATTACCGACATTACAACACCACACCATTCCACACCACAAACACACAAATTTTATAATCTGCTGAAAGTTTTTCCCATGACTCACTCGCTCACATCCATAGACAATAGAATGGGCCAAGTACAACAGCAACAACAAGAAAAATAACCGACAAATGGCCAATCAACCAACAGATTACTCAGTCTATGAATGGCTCATATCACGGCGGCAATTGTCAGACAACCAGTCAGTCGGCTAGCTAGCTATCCAACCAACCAGTCCGACCGACCCAGCATCAACAGTTATTTTCAAAGAGATGACAAATAATTTTTCTTAACGTACATACATCGAATATATGTATGTCGGTTTTTTATGTATGTAAAGAAAAGTTCAGTAAACTATAAATTACTAAACACTGGCAGACAAAATTGTAATTATATATTCGGCAAATAAAGATTCAATTAATTTGGAAGGAGAACTTTTTAAAGACCAATAAAGCCATTGGCTTAGATTGATTAACATATTTTTAAAGCAGTTTTCAGAGGCCTCAAACATGGTTTTTTGAAAATAATCCTTGGAAAAACATAAAAATAATTTATTTTTTTAAGGAACTCCCAAATGCCTGAATTTTTAAAAAGGATTTCCTTACGTGGAGGGTTTTTAAAGTGTTTTTTGTTTTTCAAGGACCTCTCATGGATTAAAAAAAATATTGTTTTTTCCTTTATGCATTGATTTTCCAGGGCCTCCATGATGCTTCATTTAAAGGATCTCCCTAAGGAAGGATTTTAAAAGTATTTGCGTTGATTATAAAAAGTATTTTTCCATAGAAAAGGCTCAGAAGTGGTGCCTTTTTATATTTTGAAGGACCTCACGGACCATAAAAAATACCTTCAAAAAGAGCTCTTTTCAACATAAATTTCAAAAAATATATATTTTTAAGGATCTTAACTTAGCATCGATCATAAAAAAAATAATTTTCTGAAGATCTACCCATTTAGTGTAAATTATCAAAAAATATTCTTCAAAGGACCTCCGTTAAGCGTGATTTGTTTCTAATATTTTTGGAAGGGTTTACCGTTAACGTCGATCTCCAAAAAAAGTATCCTTCAAGGATTTCCCTAAATTATGATTTTTTATAATGAAATTCCCTTATCATTTAATAAAATATTTTTCACAAAGACATCAATTAAATGTTGATTTTTACATCAATTAAATGTGGACCTCAAGGTCTTCTATAAAGAAGACCTCAAGTTGTTCGATGATGAAGTCTCCAAGATCCTCTAAGAAGAAGTCAATAAAGAAGACCTCCAGCTCCCTTCTATGAAGAGTTCCTTAAACTCAGTTTTTAAGAAGACCTTATTCTCTTCTTTGCAAGAGATCTCTAGCTATTCTATGAAGAATACCTCAAGCCCTTCTATAAAGAAGACATTCAGCTTTTCTATGAAGATCTCAAGCTCTTCTATAGAAGAAGACCTCCTCCAGCTCTTCTATGGAAGAAAACCTCAAACTCTTCTATAGAAGAAGACCGACCTCCTGCTCTTCTATAGAAGAAGACCGACCTCCAGCTCTTCTATAGAAGAAGACCGACCTCCAGCTCTTCTATAGAAGAAGACCGGCCTCCAGCTCTTCTATAGAAGAAGACCGGCCTCCAGCTCTTCTATAGAAGACCTCCTCCAGCTCTTCTATAGAAGAAGACCTCCTCCAGCTGTTCTATAGAAGAAGACCTCCTCCAGCTCTTCTATAGAAGAAGACCTCCTCCAGCTCTTCTATAGAAGAAGATCTCCTCCAGCTCTTCTATATAAGAAGACCTCCTCCAGCTCTTCTATGGAAGAAGACCTCCTCCAGCTCTTCTATAGAAGAAAACCTCCTCCAGCTCTTCTATAAAAGAAGTCCTCCTCCAGCTCTTCTATAGAAGAAGTCCTCCTCCAGCTCTTCTATAGAAGAAGACCTCCTCCAGCTCTTCTATAGAAGAAGACCTCCTCCAGCTCTTCTATAGAAGAAGTCCTCCTCCAGCTCTTCTATAGAAGAAGACTTCCTCCAGCTCTTCTATAGAAGAAAACCTCCAACTCTTCTATAGAAGACCTCCAGCTCTTCTATAGAAGGAGACCTCTTCCTGTTCTTCTATAGAAGAAGACTTCCTCCAGTTTTTCTAAAGAAAAGAAGACTTCCTCCAGTTTTTCTAAAGAAAAGAAGACTTCCTCCCGTTTTTCTAAAGAAAAGAAGACCTCCTCCAGCTCTTCTATAGAAGAAGACCTCCTCCAGCTCTTCTATAGAAGAAGACCTCCTCCAGCTCTTCTATAGAAAAAGACCGACCTCCAGCTCTTCTATAGAAGAAGACCGACCTCCAGCTCTTCTATAGAAGAAGACCTCCTCCAGCTCTTCTATAGAAGAAGACCTCCTCCAGCTCTTCTATAGAAGAAGACCTCCTCCAGCTCTTCTATAGAAGAATACCTCCTCCAGCTCTTCTATAGAAGAAGACCTCCTCCAGCTCTTCTATAGAAGAAGACCTCCTCCAGCTCTTCTATAGGAGAAGACCTCCTCCAGCTCTTCTATAGAAGAAGACCTCCTCCAGCTCTTCTATGGAAGAAGACCTCCTCCAGCTCTTCTATAGAAGAAGACTTCCTCCAGCTCTTCTATAGAAGAAGACCTCCTCCAGCTCTTTTATAGAAGAAGACCTCCTCCAGCTCTTCTATAGAAGAAGACCTCCAGCTCTTCTATAGAAGAAGAACTCCTCCAGCTCTTCTATAGAAGAAGAACTCCTCCAGTTCTTCAGCCAATCCTATGCCAAAGTTTTTAAACCTTAAAAATATTTGAGAAATCTCTGCAAACATTTGGCATATACTATTAGACCTACCATCTTGTCTATATATATTTTCCAGATTTATCTTTACTAAAAATTATTACCAACCTCTGCCATGGCATATTTTTGCCATTAGTTTTATTTATTTTTCGTTTCATTTTCGAATTTTTAGCTTGGCATAAACAATTTCAAAATGCGAAAATATTTTTTTTATATTTTCTAAATATGCAAATAATATCGATAATAGTTCATGTGCGCCAAAACTTTATTGGCTGGCCAAAAACACAACCAACAAAATTGTATCCAAACGACGCCAATATCCAAAACGTAGCCTCCGTCGCCCGTCAAGTAAGCAATTCATTTTCAATGGAATTCGCGCAACAGAAAAAAATTGTTGTTGTTGTTGGTTTGTTTTTATTTCCACTTGTTTAGATTTTGACATAAATATTATTCACCAAGACATCGACACACATACTTTCACATACAAGAAAGTTTAGTCACTCTTCCATACCTACGTACATATATCATTTTTATGTATGGCATAAATCCGAACATACCAGGGTAGGTAGGCCAGACCCGCTAGCTAGCCGATATTTTTTTGGGACTATTTTTATTACCGCATAGTTTTTATTTTAATTTTTTGTTTGAGACCAAATGTTTTTTCTGGTGATTACCGGCCCTGGTGTTCTCAGGCCCCCACGAATTTTGATTTGCTGTCGGAATATTTTTTTTTTTTTGCTTTTCACTTTTCGACCATGTGATGATGTGTTGCGTGCGTTATGGTTGTTGTTTTTGTAATTTTTTTGTTTTTAGCCGAGATGGCGTTTAGATTTGAAAATTATTTGCCGTCAGAGATATTTTCGTTTCGTGATTTTTTGCTAGTTGTAAAATGTTATTAGTTTGTTAACAAAATATAGCTAATGATGTAATAATAGTATTTAGAATAGGTATGTAAATGTGTGTCTGTGTGTTTGATTGAGAAAAAAAAAAAAAAAAAAAAAAAAAAAAGAGAAGAGAGAGAAAGAAAGAGAGAGAGAGAGAGAGAGAGAGAGGTGTG
>NW_026879283.1:0-27122 GCF_032173495.1 Musca vetustissima
CACGAACATCTCTTCAATCGAATTGGATAATAAATTGTTCATTGGGCAATGTTCCGCTGCACACATTCAATGCCGTACCAACTTCTCTCATATCAGTGTGGCTAATGATGGTAGTCTATCAGAATCCGATTTATCAGCAAAACCATGGCGTACTGTACAAAGGGAGACGTTACGTAAATAACAATGTTAACAATGATGGTAGTGTCAATGATGGTAGTCTAGTAGAAAGAAATAAATAACAATTTTATATAGAGATTTCTAGCCTTTTAACATTGAATTGAGTTTGGAATACAACCAACACAATTACCTTTTAATGGTAATTAAACAAATTATTTTATTGAAAATGTACATAAACCGTATAACAAATAAATAGTGCGGAGTAAAAGTATATATAATTGTTGTTTGTTTCGAATCTTTGGAATTAAGCATTGCGAATTTACCCAAGAAGTAGACCATTATTGTAAATGATTTTTAAATTAAAAATATTAGATGCCAAATTGAAACCACTTCTGGTCGAAAACTGTAATTATACCCTCCACCATAGTATGGAGGGTATATTAATTTTGTTTTTCCGTTTGTAACTCATCGAAATAATCATTTCCGACCCTATAAAGTATATATTCTTGATCAACGTAAAATTCTATGACGATATAGCCATGTCCGTCTGTCTGTTGTAATCACTCTAGCGTCTAAACGAATTGAGATAGATCGCTAAAATTTTGCATAGACTCTTTTATCTGCAGGCAGTTCAAGTTCGAAGATGGGCTTTATCGGTCCACGTTTAGGCATAGCTGCCATATAAGGGTACTCCCCAATTTTCGGTATTTTGAGGTTCTTGAGTGCGTTTTTCAACTGAATTCGCTGAAATTTGGTATATTGAGTTCTTATTGGGTAGCAAATCTCTCCACTGAAAATTATAAATATGGGTCCATATTTTCGGATAGCCCCCATATAAGGGTACCCCCAATTTTGCGGTATTTTGGGGGTTTTGATCGCATTTTTCAACCGAATTCGCTGAAATTCGGTACTTTGAGTTCTTATTGGGTAGAAAATCTCTATATTAAAAATTATAAATATAGGTCAATTTTTTTGGGCAGCCCCCATATAAGGGTACCCCCCAATTTTCGGTATTTTAAGGTTCTTGAGCGCGGTTTTCGACCGAATCCGCTGAAATTTGGTACATTGGGTTCCTATTGGGTACCAAATTTTCCTACTAAAAATTATAAATATAGGTTCACTTTTTCTGGTAGCCCCCATATAAGGGTACCTCCCAATTTCCAGTTTTTGGGGGGTTTTGACCGGATTTTTTCACCGAATTGGCTGTAATTTAGTAATTTCAGTTATTATTGGGTAGCAAATCTCTCCACAGAAAATTATAAATAAAGGTAAATTTTTTCGGGTAGTCCCCATATAAGGGTACAATTTTCGATATTTTGCGGTTCTTTAGCGCGTTTTTTCTTCAGCTTTGCGGATACCTTTAGGTAATGATCCACCAAACTTTTGGGATAACTGTTATCCATTTCCGCTTTAAAATGTGTATTGTTTTCCAGGATATAGTCCTGTTGCAAAATTGTTCAAATCAATGATTCCGCTTTATGAGTCACTGGAACTATTTCTAGCTCAATTTGTTTGTTTAGTTTATTTACACTTGGGTCTCTATTGACAGGAAAAATAAAATATTACACCTATATTGAATATTACAAATTTCACACGATTTTCACACATTACACCTCGCTTACCTGAAGGTAATGTTCGCTCAATGTAGTATTCCAAATAATGGAAAGAGCTTTTAGTTAATGGGAGGAGTTTCTATTTAATGTTATTAATTCACAATCCGTTAATTTTCCCCCATTTCGGAGACATATTTGGATTGCAATTCATGTTTCATAAAAATTGGAAACATTTTATTTGACAGATTCTTGGGTCCTTGTTAATTAGGGTGACATAAATTTGTTTGAATGGTTTATAGTCCTGAATAAAAATTATCAGCAATTTTCCAATTTTTCTAATTAGATATTATTTAAATTTGTCTTTTTTTAATTTTTGTAATGCCAAATTTTTGACAGCAGCGTAATTCCATATGCTTTCATTATTTCCCATGTTCACTAGTTCCGCCTCTTCGAATTATAGCATTATTAAGCTTAAATACCGCTTCCTTGCAACGAAATCAATGGAGCTAAAGTTATAGGTATATTTCATATCGAAAGAAATTGAAAAATGTTTGAGATTTAAACAAACAACAAAGCCGGCAGTAATTTGAAATTCGTACCTCATTGCCTGGGTTATGTTGTTTCGAAGGCGTCGTTTTTTGTAATTTAAATATTTTTTGGTTTTGTTTTTTTTTTTTAATTTGACAAAATGTAAATATATTAATTTAAAAACTGCAAATTAGGGAGTCCAAGGGATTTATTGCCTAAATTATTTGTTAGTATCTAACCGGCCAATTTGATCTGGTCGAATGGCTTATTGGTTTTTAAGATATTAATGGAAATCTAAATAATCCCTCCCTTTAATTTCTCACACATTTGTCGTTCCTGAGGACACCACTGGTGCCTTACATGCACTGTAACATGGAACGTTTGGCTTTCGCGATATGGCTATTAATTTTCTTTGTTGCCTTTTCGTGGAAGTTTTAAGACTATACCTTTTTCCGTCTTGGGCAAACTAACAGGCTCCAGATCAAATTGAACCTATAATTTTTTTCACAATATTATCTTGGACCCATAACGATATCCTCTACATTGTTGACGTTTTTCAAAAGTAGTTGTCCCTCATTATTGATATCATTGTTAAAGTCTCTCAGATCAACAATGGGACTCTTAATATTTTGGGATTCCTGGTGATGAAATTTCTAACAATCGAAATACAAATTAATAGCCATACATAGAGATGGTATTTACCGGGTAAATACCCAAGGGGTGGGTAAATACCCATTTGCGGGTATTTTTTTGGTATTTACTATATTGAATCGGTAATACAACATCTTACACCCTATTTCCGGAGTTCTGTTATCAAATCGATTTAGAATGGATAGTTTTACGATATTTTAAAGACGTGGGTAAATACCCGAGTATTTACCCAAAAATTGGGTATAAACTCATTAACTGCCGAACCACTTGACATATGCGGCCAAAATTTTGCACACATGTTTCTAATCTCAAAGCAAATATAGATATCCAAACTTCCATAGATACATTTTACAACCAAATTGGCTGTAATTTGTCACATAGTGTTCTTTTTGGGTACCAAATGTCCATGCAAAATTTTATGTATGTAGGTCCACGTTTACTGGTAGCCCCCATACAAAGGTACCCCTATTTTGAATATTTACCCAAAAATTGGGTATAAACTCATTAACTGCCGAACCACTTAACATAGGCGGCCAAAATTTGGCTCAGATGTTTTTTATATCAAAGCAAATATTGAAATGGAAAATGGGGTCCCTGGGTCCAAGTTTTGATATAACCCCCATAGAACCGTATCTCCCGATTTAAGGTATTTTTTTATAATTGGCATAGTGAGGTTTTCTTTTGCACAAATATTGATGCGAAATGTGGTTTAAATATCAACAATATTTTCTGTATGCGAAATGGGGTCTTCAAAACATACGTCAAGTGGTTCGGTTGTTAAAGAGTTTATAAATATATATAAATACCCAAAATCAGGACCATTATATAGGACAGAAAACGTGACCAGCGTAGACAATTGGAACTCATAGACAACTCTCTCAAATTCCAGCCAATCAAATTGGCTAATAGATAAAAATTACCAAGTATCGGGAGATACAGTTATATGGGGGCTATATCAAAACTTGGACTCAGGGACCTTTGACATTAAAAGGATGTATGCAAAATTTTGGTCGCCTATGTCAAGTGGTTAACCCGGTAAAAAGTTCTAATGTACAAGGAGTTTTATACCCAATTTTTGGGTAAATACTCAAAATATGGGGGCTACCAGTAAACGTGGACCTACATACATACAATTTTGCATGGACATTTGGTACACAAAAAAGAACACTCTGTGCCAAATTACAGCCAATTTGGTTACAAAATATTCCTGTTCAAAGGAATTTTCCTTGTTCGAAGGAATTCAATTAAAAATTTGTAATATTACCAATTGAATATGTGACATAGATTCCCGGAGAAGATTTTGTGTTGACAAAAAAAAAAGCATTGCAAATTTTCTCTTTAAATTTAAACGCCGGATAAATTATTAGATTCACATCGACAATTCTTAATTTAAATTTGTCTTTTTTTAATTTTTTTGAATGCCACTTTTTTGACAGCAGCGTAATTCCAGTTACTTTCATCATTTTCTAGGTTCCTTACGCCTCTTTGAATTATCGCATTATTATGCTCAAATATCGCTTCCTTTCAACGCAATCAATGGACCCAAAATTATAAAATTTCATGGCTGTCGTTGTCGTTATGCATTCAAATTTTTGAAAAATTTTAAATTTGTTGATGTGACTGTTGTCCGTTGATTTTCGCAGCATTCGTATAGATTTGAGCCATAATTACCCAACTCAATTACGCGAATTTATTTTTTTTCCACTTGGACCCAAATTAGTTTGAAAGCCGTTAATTCTGAAAAATTTTATTGAATTTGTCATATTTTTCTATTTGTTCTTTTGTATTTATAATGACATACATACATATAATTGTCAGCAGCGTAATTTAGCATCAAACTCCATGTACTTCCATAATTTTCAATGTCCACTAGCAACGCCTCTTCGAATTATATCATTATTGTGCTCAAATACCGCTTCCTTGCATCTAAATCAATGGACCCAAACTTATAGGTCTATTTCATATCGAAAGAAATTGAAAAATGTTTGAGGTTTAAACAAACAACAAAGCCGGCAATAATTTGAAATTCGTACCCCATTGCCAAGTTAATGTTTTTTAAAGGCGGTGTTTTTTGTAATTAAAATATTTTTTTTTTTGATTTGACAAAATGTAAATATATCAAGTCTTGATTTAGATTAGGCGAGTTTACTTGCGGCAAGTCTTTGTTTGTAGGAGAGAGGGGCAAGGGGTATAGAAATGAAAAAAATTACTCGTACCGACAATTTTCTGGCAATTCGTTTTGTGTATTTCGTATTTGTTGACATTTTATATATATTTAAATGTGAAAAAACAACAAATAAAAAAATATTTTGGAAACCGAATTGCCTTGTATAGACGCATGGAGCAAGTTCAAAAGAGAACGATAAAAATTGCCGCAAGTAAACTCGCCTAATATAAATCAGGACCAATTTAAAATCTGCAAAATAAGGAGTCCAAGGGTTGTATTTGTAGCGTAAATTAGTTGTTAGTATGTAAGCGTTCAATTTGTACAAGAAGCGCTGCGAATGACTTATTGGGTTTTAAGATATTAATGAAAATCTAAATAATCCCTGCCTTTAATTTCTCACACATTTATCGTTCCTGAGGACACCACTTGTGCATTACATGAACTGTAACATAGAACGTTTGGCTTTCGCGGTATGGCTATTAATTTTCTTTGTTGGCTTTTCGTGGAAGTTATAAGACTTTATACCTTTAAACCTATAACTATGTCCTCTACATTGCTGACGTTTTTCAAAAGTAGTTGTTCCTCATTCACATTGATATCATTGTTAAAGTCTCTCAGATCAACAATGGGACTCTTAATATTTTGGGATTCCTGTTGATGAAATTTCTAACAATCGAAAAACAAATTAATAGACATACCGCCAAAGCGTGTTACGGTTCCGGTAAGGGCTGCCACAAAAATAGATTTTTCGCACAACAATGGTGTCCATACAAACTACAAATATGTGGGAAATTAATAATCCAAAAAAGGATCATATACACATTAATATCTTGAAAAATAATAGGTCAATCGCAGCACTTCTTGAATAAATTGACCATTTACATTCCTACAGATAATATTCTCTATATATTCATCCCTTGAACTCTTTAATTTGCAGTTTTTAAATAAATAAATTTACGATATGTCAAATTATTTTTTTTTTTTTTTTGGATTAATGCCTTTTTCTGTTGATTAGAGAAAGGTGTAGGGATGGCCCGCCGTCTTGACTTGCAATCCGTTTTAGAGCCACGGCAAATTGTATAGACTTGATCTATGTGCCTTAAAGATTAAATTTCATTTTTGATTTCTCTTATGAATTTAACTAGTTGATATAAATGGTCTCCTTGGTGTTTATTCATGAAATCCTCGACTGAGAGGATATCACTGAAGGCTGGGTAGGTTGCTCTTGTGTTGCTATATTTGGTGCATTCGAAAAGTATGTGAGAGACGGTTTCTTCTGAATTGCAAGTGATCCAGTTACCAGATTGTATAACTTTTAATTTCGAAAGCCAAACGTTTCATGTTACAGTTCAAGTAAGCCAGCCACAGACATGGTTTTTCGCCCACCAATGTTGACCCTTGGATTCCCTTATTTGCAATTTTTACATTAATATTTTTTTTATTTTGCCAAATTTAAAAAAAAATGAATTACAAAAAACGTCGCCTTCAAAAAATATTAACTAGGCAATGAGGTACAAATTTCAAATTACTGCCGGCTTTGCTGTTTTTTTGAAACCTCAAACATTTTTCAATTTCTTTCGATATGAAATAGACCTATAACTTTAGATCCATTGATTTCGTTTCGCATTTGAGCATAATAATGCTGTAATTCGAATAGGTGTTGCTAGTGGACATAGAAAATGATGGAAGTACGTGGAATTTGATGCTAAATTACGCTGCTAACAAATATATGTATGTCATTATATATAAATACAAAAACAAATAAAAAAATATGACAAATTTAAATAAAATTTTTCAGAATTTTTGGCTTTCAAACAAATTTGGGTCCAAGTGAATAAAGTAAATTCGCGTAATAGAGTCGGGTAATTATGGCTCAAATCTATACGAATGCCGTTAAATTCAACGGACTGTGACTGTTGAAAAAATGTGAATTTGACAAAATGTAAACATTATAATTTAAAAACAAGCGAAATGAAAATCTGTATTTTGGTGACAATGCTTTGCTGCGGCTCATTTCTCGCTCTTTGAAAAATCCATTTCTGCCTTAACAATAATCTTAAATTTTTGGACTATGGCGATACTGCTCTGAATTTCTTCAATTATTGGAACCTTCTTGCCATGAACTCCGTCAAATATTTGGGCTGTTCTCTTCTAATCAATCAGCATCGTTCTGGCCAAAACAAATTAATATTTCTTGAAATATTTGATTACGGGTTCCTACAAGCACATCCTTCTTAATATCAAGTATACCAATAGTTATGGATGGATTGGGGACATTAATAACGATAAATGTGTCATTTTTGCAATTAGTATTCTTAATAGTTACAGGCATTACCTGAAGGTATGTTTGAATTAAATGAATTGTTGTAGGCTTTTCCTGAAGGTATGTGTGGACTTTCAAGCCCCTTATTATGATGAAATAAATGCCAGCCATTTTTTCCTATACCACAATCAAGGCGAGTTTATAATGATATGTTTAAATCCCTTACCTATTCAAGTGGTCCTATGAAAGATTACGCTGGTGACTTACAGATCATTCTCCCAATGATTGGGTTAAGATTTAAGAACTATTATCGAAGAAACCCACTCGAAGACAATAATATAAAAAATACACGCCCTGAAATGTCCTGAAAAAATATTTCCTTTAAAAAATACACGCCCTGAAATGTCCTGAAAAAAAAAATCCTATAAAAAATACACGCCCTGAAATGTCCTGAAAAAATATTCTTTAAAAAATCCACGTCCTGGAAAAAATATCCTTTAAAAAATGTCCTGAAAAAAATATCCTTAAAAAAATACACGCCCTAAAATGTCTTGAAAAAATATTTTTTTTTTTAATATTTTAGTGATTATCACTGAGTCTTTGTTGTATTTCTATTGGTATGATTGTCTATCAGCTCCTGAACACATTTAATATATACGTATGCTATCTTATAAATATATTATTATGAATTCTATTGATGAACCTGCAGTGGGCAGTAGTTTAGTAAAAGCGATTAGATTTTTGAAACCTTTTTTGAATCCCTAATTATGGGAATTTATTTTTTCTTGGGGTTACCTGTTTACCCGGTTATTTAATTCGGAAGTTCCTATACGGGTACCAGGTTCTATGGAACAGATAGTACTTTACTCCACGGATTATGAGAGTTTTCTCTCTCTCACACGCATGTAAAGTAGGGGTATGTCCCTGCATTTTTAGACGTACTTTACACTATTTGTCATGAGAGTTTTCTTCTCTCACATTGGTAAAATGAGAGTAATTCGAGTTGCGCTATTTTTAATTTTGTAACAAGCGTACTTTTTGTTCGCAAAAGGTACGAATTTACATGAACGTACCAAAACAATAATTAGATTGTTTTATTATTTGTGTGTACATTTACGCTTAAATTATAACATACAGTGGCTCCATCGAATAATCGGACAAGTGGTTGTCAGATATAATAATGCTATACATTTCAAAAAAATTGTCTAAATGTTTAGTTTTTTTCGCTTTTATTTACACATTACTTATATTTCTGAACAATACAAAAAACAACAACTTTTCTAGTGATAACAGTAAATTTCGTCAGGAAAACAAAATTAACTCAATATATTGTGTTCAACGCAAAATCGGACAAAGCAAAGTATCAATGTTAAAAAATGAAAAAAAATCGAGAAATTAATATTTAGTTGCATATCCTTTGTTGTCCAGAACGGCCTGTAAACGCTTCGGTATTGATTTGACCAAATTCGGGCATACCTCCGGCTCTATGGAGTTCCACGATTCCAGTAAAGTCTCCTTAAGCTGTACTAAGAAGTTAATTTTTTTTCATACACTCTCCTAGCTATTTCTTCCCAAAGATGCTCAATTACGTTAAGGTCTGGGCTCTGTGCAGGTGTTTGTATAAGTTTTGGGCAGTTATGGATCAACCAAACCTTTCAACACCTGATATGTGCTTGGTATCGTTGTCTTGATAAAAGGCAAAGTTGTTCGCGGTACCCAATGCTGCACTTTGCTTTACATTTTGTTTTAAAATGTTGAGGTAGACAAATTTGTTCATTTTACCATCAATAAAATGCAAATTGCCTACTCCCACACACGACATGCAGCCCCAAACCATAACAGAACCTCCTCCGTGCTTAACAGTGGTTTTTGCATTTTTATGATTAAATTCGGCATTTGGCTTACCCCACACATACATCTTTCCATCTGACGCGTGCAAATTAAATTTGTTTCGTCAGTTAACAGAACCTTAATATAACGAAAAATATCAATAGAAATGTATTTTAAGATGATCTGTCATCAAATTACCTGCTTCCAAAAATCTTCTGGTTTTAGTAAATACTCCTTTTGACCGATTATGCGATGGAGCCACTGTATATATTTTATGCTAATTACTGGTATAAATATTAGCCGTTATTTCTCTCAAATAGGAATTAAAGAAATAGCAATCAACAACAACAAACACAATAGGAGTCAAAAAACCAAAGAAAAAACGCATGCTAGAGGCCAAAAACAAACAACCTATGGGGGACACAAATAAAAATAACAACACATTGTAGATAAAAAAACATAAGAAAATGCATTCCTCGAGTGAGTTAATATTGGAATAAGAGTTGCTTGAATATATAAATTAACAGGTCTGAATCGTGGAACCCAGGTATGAATATGTACAATTTATCACATGATAATATTACCAAAAGTAGGTGATCCTAAAATACCTTTTTGATTTAATTGCCTTTTACGTATAATGAATACATTACTTTTAGAACGCAAACTATCGGAAACAGGAACAATTGATGATGGAATTAATGGTAAGTTCTATAGACAAAATTATGTTAAGTGCCCTCTGCTATTGTTAATATATTTAATATTTCAGAAATTATAAAAAACAAATGGAAGAACAAACAAAAGCATTAAATTGTATACAAGGCCAACTAAGTGTTATTGTAGACCAATTAAAACTTGTTGTAGAACTGCTTGGTGTTCACAAGCCAGTCGTAAGAAAGTTAGAGCAACAAAAGAGCACACAATCGGTCCCGCTTGAAAACAGATTTCCGTTAAAAAATGAAGGCGAAGTTATAAACATGTGTAATGAAATCAACGAAACCAATAAAAATGAATATGTAAGTAAACCTTAATATTGGTATTCGTTATTAAAATATTTACGCCAATACTTTTTTTACATTTCCAGGTCAAAACAATGACATCAATAATAAATCCAGCGGGCATATTAAAAAACTTAAAATTTATTATAAGTACAGAAGTCCTTCTGGACTATAACATGGACGGTACTCAGGGAAAAAAGAGTTTGAAAAAACTAGAAACGTTCTACAGTGCTCTTTTAGGTAATTCAATTCAATAATATTTGAAATTAGGGCGAATTAATATTGTTTTATTTCATATTGCAGAATCAATTACTGTTGTCGATGAAAAGGCAGCATCGGCAGAAGAGTTACTTCGAAAAGCAGTAAATCTGCAGAAGAAACGTCATTTTAAATCAGTATCCATAAAAAGAGCAAAACAAAATGATCCTTTAGCTTGTTCATAAATAAACATATATTGTTATGATTTATATTGTTGTATATTAAAACTATTGCATGACTATCTGAATTAAGTCATATTTTTTTACTTTTTTTCAAGAAATAAAACCACGTTTAACTTGTAATACCATTATATTAAATTTTGAATTAAAAAAAATTAATAATGCAAATATTATTTAGATTCGTTGACTAAATCTAACCAATGAATTTTTCGACGAATGGTAGTTCAAAGGTTGAGCCATCGCCTTGTTCAATTTGTCGCTTAAAAGCATTGTGGGTAGTTTAGCTGTATTTATCTACGAAATGTTACTGTAAATTCATTGAAAAAGTTCCATATGAATTCATCGGCGAATGGTAGTTAAAGGGGTGAGTCATCACCAAAGCGACTATCGCCTGTTAAATTCGCTAGTGATAGTTGATGAATTCATCGACGTAGAGTTTACATTTATTGCAGGATCCTTTTGAAATGAAACGTTTGCAATGCAACATTTACAACTTTCTCCTATGGACAGATACCAACACTACCATTTTGGAATGCTTCAAATGTTGTCATCATTTAGAATAAGTTTGTCAAGGGGCTATAAAAGGCTGTTGTTTGATTTTAAGCCCGTTTTTTGACTGGAGATACAGGTAGGGTAGGGTAGAAAGTTATTTATAATATTTAAAATGATACTTATTTTGTAATAATCGGTTACGTAGAACCGGGAACATCAAATTGGTAAATTTGATCGAGCATTTTTACGTTGTTTCTATAAATAAATTGTTATTTTTTCGCCCGAAAGGTTCTGATAGATTAGAAGAGTCAGCGCAAGTAAGAGAGTCTACGTCGAAATTAAAGACAGTAAGATGTAAAATAATTGACGTAAATCATACCAGTACCGCCGCAGTCCAAAGTTTTTCGATTTGTTAAGGCAAACACGGATTTTTCAAAGAGCAAAGAATTGCACCGCTGCAAATCATTGCCACCAAAATAAAAATCTTCATTTCGAAAATTGACTCATTAATAAGCTTTTTATTAATATATTAAATTTTGTCAAATGGGGAAAAAATAGTTATGAAAAAATGTCGCCTTCAAAAAAACATTATCTAGGCAATGAGCTATGAATTTCAAATTATTGCCGGCATTGTTGTTTGTTGAAACCCCAAACATTTTTCAATTTCTTTCGATATGAAATAGACCTATAAGTTTGGGTCCATTGATTTCGTTGCAAGGAAGCGATATTTGAGCCTAATGGTGCTATAATTCGAAGAGGCGACGCTAATGGACATATAAAATGATTGAAGTACGTGGAGTTTGATGCTAAATTACGCTGTTGACAAATATATGTATGTATGTCATTATAAATAAAAAAGAACAAATAGAAAAATATGACAAATTTAAATAAAAATTTTCAGAATTATCGGCTATCAAACAAATGTGAGTCCAAGTGTTACGAGCGAGTCAATACTGTAAACAGGATCAACCATTTATATACGACAATCTAGAATACAGGGCATGTTATACGTTTTATTTGGCTAGCTCTGCCGTGGCGAGTTCACTGTATCCCCGGGTTATCGCTTTGTAACATAGGAGTTTTACATGCCTAATAAATCAAACCACATCAATAGAAAAATCAAAAAAAAACACATGAAATTGGCCAGGGAAAACTAACCTCCTCAACTCATTTGTGACTGCTGTAGTTGTCATATGGAGTGTATTTTTTTTCGCCCTAAAAGTACGCACGTGGTAACGTACACACTCACCATTTTACCGTTACCTCAAAATACCGTTACACCGCACAGCACATGGTCCAACTACTCTCTCCCCAAAATAATATTAATTTAGATTTTCATTTTAATTATACAAAAATTTATTATTAATAATAGTATTATATATTATATTCATACTTAATAGCTACTTACAACTAATTCTTAAAACTAAATCTGGCATTACAGTGGTTGATGATGACTGATGATGGTCCACCTTATTGTTGTTGGCATTTGCTGGTTTTCCGTTATTGTAGATGCTGTATGTTGTTGATATATTGTAAAGTTGTTGTAATAGATGTCATTTATTATGGTTATTTTACTCGGGCAACGATTTTATTGAATAGTTTTTTTTTATTTGTAATTTAGTAAGATTCATTATTATAATTGTATTTTTATTAGGTTTTTTACATTTTTCATTTTACATTTTTCTTTTAATTTTTAATTTAGATTTCATTCTTTTAGTTTGCCAAAACAGTACACGATTCTTTTAATTTTTAATTTAGTATTACATTTAGTTGGCCAAAACTGTACATGATTTTTTTTTCATTTTAATTTAGTTTTCGTGTTTTTTTTTTTTTTTTTTTATTTTTGCCAAAGCCAAAACGGTTTTTATGTGCAAACTGTACACTATTCTTTAATTTAGTTTTCGTTTTAATTTGCCAAAACTGTATGCAATTCTTTTAATTTTAGTTTAGTTTTCAGGGTTTTTATTTTCAAACTGTTCTTTTAATTTAGTTTTCATTTTTAACTTGAAAAAAACTGTATGCAATTCTTTTAATTTTTTAGTTTAGTTTTCAGGTTTTTATTTTCAAACTGTTCTTTTAATTTAGTTTTCATTTTTAACTTGAAAAAAAAAACTGTAGGCAATTCTTTTAATTTTTAGTTTAGTTTTCAGGTTTTTATTTTCAAATTGTTCTTTTAATTTAGTTTTCATTTTAACTTTAAAAAAAACTGTAGGCAATTCTTTTAATTTTTAGTTTTTTCAGGTTTTTATTTTCAAATTGTTCTTTTAATTTAGTTTTCATTTTAACTTTAAAAAAACTGTAGGCAATTCTTTTAATTTTTGATTTAGTTTTCATTTTTAGTCACAAGAGAACATTCCATAATTTTTTTCTTTTTTTAAGTTTTGATCTTCTTCAACTTTTCCTTAAGACTCGCACTGACCAACTGAACGATCTTGTTTTTACATTCCTTCTAACTACCAAAAGAAAAAACACACACATATGTGCAGAAGCAATGGAATGCAAAACTAACGGCAATAAATTCTTTTGGCAATGAAAAAAAAAAACATGGATTAGCCAATCAAATCCTGGCATAGTATACAAGGTCAATGCACATGCAGCGTTTTTGTGCAGTTTTAGCGTTTTTGGTGCAGCTTTAGCGTTTTTTTTTTTTTTTGCTGTAAGTGAAAATTGTCGAAAACAAATCCCTAACAAAACTGCTTCGTTATGAAAATGTCAATTGAGTAACGAACAGGAAAAGGATTTTTTTTTTTTTTTTTGTTTTAAAATACAAACGTGTGGCTCGACCCACGAAAAGCCGGGCAAAATAACTCTAAAGAGATGAAGTATTACATTGACTGATTTATGGCTTAAGATCCGCAGCGTGAAATCTACCAATTAGCCTTCCTTGAAGATCTTCTACGTCATATAAAGATTTACCGACTTTTGCTCTTATTCGGCATTTAATATACTTGGGGGTAAATTTCGCGTTAA
This sequence comes from Musca vetustissima, assembly GCF_032173495.1. NCBI lineage: Eukaryota > Metazoa > Arthropoda > Insecta > Diptera > Muscidae > Musca > Musca vetustissima. The sequence continues at coordinate 14,004 of NW_026879283.1, forward strand.
TGCCCTTTACAAAGTTGCTAAGATTATGAGATTTTCGGAAAACTTCCTGTCCCTCTCTATACGTTATGTGTTTGACCCTGGTGTTGTATATTCTGGTAGCCCTTTCGTGCGCCTTTTCCAACTTATCAGAAATTTTATTTCTAATGTTGGATAGCTTGTCTGTTCTGGCCACTATAGTGTCATCCACCAGTATATTTAGTTTATCCAACAGGGTATACGTGGAGCCATGCATACACATGTTCTGGCCGAACATGGCGTAATATGGTGAGCATTCAATTGACGAATGGAAATCACTACGCAAAGTTCCCAGAATACGAGGAATAAATTTATCCCAGCTACAATGATCGGGTTGATCTTTTAAATAAAAACGAATCTTTGAAATTATTTCTCGGTTTACCCGTTCTGCCGCGTTGGCTTGTGGTGAGTATAGGCCAGTTCGAATATGTGTTACGCCGTAGAGTTCGAAAAAATCTTGTAGTTCTTTAGATATGAATTGTTTGGCGTTATCCGAATGAATAAATTGTGGAACCCCGAAAGTATTGAAAATATAATTTTGAAAGTAATCGATAACATTGATAGAAGTGGCAGATGGCATAGGCTTGAGGAAAATGTACTTAGTGAAATGGTCAAGAATAATGAAGAGATAAGTATTTCTAGTCTTTGTGGATGGATATGGGCCTAAAAAATCACAGTACAGTCTTTGCATTGGTCGTAGGGTTTTAAAAGAACTGCCCATTGGTGGACGGAGTATTTGGGTGGGTGGTTTAATGATTTTACAATCATCGCAAGAATTAACATATTGTTTGATGTCTTTGGTCATTGAGGGCCAATAATATTTCTCCCGTATACGGGCCAAAGTTTTCAAAAATCCACCGTGACAGCTTACTTCATGACCAAGCTTAATAGCAGTCTCTCTTAAAGATTTTGGGAGCCAAAGCTTCCATAAGCTGTCTTCTTCATTACAAACACCCATGCGAAACTTTACGCGTTTAAATACTTTATTATCTTGAATCTGAACGTCTGGTAAAGAGCTTTGGTTTTCCTTGACGATAGTCTGGAGCGCATGATAATCAGGACAATCGAAATCGCTGGATGATAAATCTATTTCTGGGAAGCACAAGTCAAGGTCTAAAGCGTCTACATCAAAGCGGGATAGCGCATCTGGGACAACATTTAGAGAACCCTTGCGATGCTCTATTCGGAAATCAAAACCCTGGAGTTTTAGGCTCCAACGGGCCAATCTGCCGCTCAGGTCTTTTTGGCTCATTAGCCATTTGAGGCTAGAATGGTCCGTAATGATCCTAAAAGGTAAGCCCTCCACGTAGGGTCTAAAACGATTTACACAAACAATTGCAGCCAGACATTCCAGTTCTGTGACTGTATAATTTCGCTGAGCGCGATTTAATTTTTGTGATACAAAAGCTATTGGCTTCTCCCTAGCATTATCGTCTATCTGATAAAGAACTCCTCCAACACCAACACGTGAGGCATCACACTGAATGATGAACTCCTTAGAAAAATCCGGTTGGGCGAGTACTGGTGCTTCACTCAGCGCCCTTTTAATCATATCAAAACTGTTTATTGCTTCAGGCGTTAAATTAAATTTTCCTTTTCCACCACGCAAACAATCAGTTAGTGGGCCGGACATATCAGCGAAATTGTTGATAAAAGTACGGTACCAATTTGCCATACCCATAAAACGACGTAACTGTCTGGCGGTTTTTGGCAATGGAAAATCAACAATTGCTGAGACTTTGTCTGGGTCAACCTTAAGACAACCTTTCCCTATCCTATACCCTAAATACTTGATCTCGGCTTGACAAAATTTGCTCTTGGAAACATTAATGGTCAGTCCGGCGGACTTTAACAGTTGGGCTACCTCACGAAGGATTTGAAGATGTTCAGAGAATGTGGCGCTACAAACAAGGAGGTCATCCAAATAGATAAAGACTTTCTCTCTTAAACGAGAGGGAATGCATTTATCCATTAAACGGCTCATGGACTGAGGACCGTTGCAAAGACCGAATGGCATAACAGTGTACTGGTAGAGAGGTCTACCGGGTACAGCGAAAGCTGTCTTTTCCTTAGATGATTCTGTGAGCGGTATTTGGAAAAACGCATCCTTCAAATCTATCCCGCTAATAAACTGAGTATCTTGCAACCTAGACAGTAGACCATTAATGTGTGGCAATGGATAAGAGTCTTTCTTGGTTATAGCATTTAACTTCCTCGAGTCTAAACAAAGTCGAATTTTACCTGGTTTTCGAATATTCACTATGGGGAAACACCAGGGTGAATTAGATTCCTCAATTATACCTAATTGTAGCAACCGATCGAGTTCACCATATACTTCTGCCTGCCTGGGAGGTGACAGCGGGTAATGTTTGCACTTTATGGGCACAGCGTCGCCAGTGTCAATATGGTGGTTTAAAAGTGTAGTTCTGCCCAGACCAAGTTTATCAAAAGAAGGAAATTCTGACACTACGGCTTGAAGTTGCAAACTCTGTTCTGGTGATAATTCATGAAAGCACAAAGGGGTTGTTTCCACAGGTTCTAAGTCGACTGACTCGATGGCTGGTATAATCTCGGGAGCTATGGCAAAACTTCGCCAGAAATCCAAACCAAGATATATTTCTTGACGCAATGATGGAACAATATAAAAATCGATGTCTTTAGTGACTCCTTTATAGGTAACAGGTAGTGTACAGTGTCCTAGTATTGAGTTTTTTGAACCATCTGCGGTGGAGATTGCAGATTTAAAAGGTCTAATTTTTATGTTATGGCGGTCTAAGAACTCTCTGCTATTCATTCCAAGAACTGACACACTGGCTCCTGAATCTAACAAGCCGAATAAAGTTTCATTCAGTATCAATATTTTTGCAAAAGGCCTTTCATCTTTTACACCACATAAAATGGAAGATTCAATTAAACGACGATATTTGATACGCTTTTGGTAACGCTCTCGGCAATTTCGAATACGTTTGGTAGGTTGTGATAAATTTTGTGAAGGTTGGTGAATATTTAATAGAGCATCATCACTAGTTAGTGGCAATGCAGACTTGTCTTCCTGTGGAAGACTAGTCTTTAGCCCTAAGTTGAACTCGGGGGTGGTTGAGGAGAACGAGTGTCCCCGGTAGCCAGCTCGCTCCGTTTCCAGTTTCCCGGATGAGGGTTCTTACAACGAACTGTTGCTACGCCTCTCTCACCACACTTATAACAAAATAAATGACGAGTGTCTTCAGGACAATATAGATAAGAATGACCAAATGATAAGCAGTTCCAACATTTAATGTGGGAATAATCAGGTTTCTTGGCACGTGCTGAAAATTGTAAGGCCTCTATCTGAGGATCCTCTTCGCTGTCTAACCCATCACCTTGGAGCGCTTCAAACTCCAATTCCTGTACTTGCCGGATAGGGGTTTTTATTGGGTGCGTCTGTTTGGTTTCTTTTATAATTGTTTCAGCTCTTCGTGCTACTTCCCTAAGAGCATGTAAATTTTGGGTTTCTGAATTAAATAGCATAAATTTCAGCTCGGTATTTACGTTCTTCTTTATAATGTTCACCAAACGCTCTTCTGACATAGGTTCCTTCATTTTGTAACTTATAGCTAATAGGGCTGTGTGGAAGTCGTCATAACATTCGCGAGGTTGTTGCTTTCTGGAGTTTAGTTGCAATAAAAGTTGATCATCGGTTTCCACAACCGCGAATTCCCGAAGCAACCCATTCCTAATAAGGCGATATGGTGGGTCATTATTCCTCTTAACAAATTCCCAATACCACTTCTCTGCTTTGCCACTAAGGAAAATTTGAAAATTTGACTCTAGTTGATCATGAGTACAGCGCGTCCTTTCAACTAGGGTATCAAGCTTGAAAATAAAATCATCCACACTTCCTGTGCCATCAAAATTAATTTTCCATTTCTCTAAATCTAATTTCTTTCTATTTGTACTCTGAGAAGCGAGAAAAGCCTGAATAGGGTCAGTTTGTTCCTGATTAGACTGATTGCTAGGCCCAGCAGACATATTCGAATTTGGTGGTCGCTGAGACAGATCTGCTACAGTCGTTTTCAATGAACCTAGTTCTGATGATAAAGAACGCTGTTCATCTCTTATACTTTCCAGCACAGACAACAAACTATTAAGACTCATCTCTTGTTCACCCGCTCCCGGATTGCTAGACTTATCGTTACTTGGTGCTAAATTCATAATCGGGCCTATCGAATTAGTGGTTGTGCTAACGTCAAATCCTAGTAAAGTGGAAGTTTGGCTTATCGAGTTATCCAAATTGTGACCTTGAGTTGTAGTATCAGTGTTAACTATATGTGACCTTGAACTGGTGGAAGACGAATCAGTATCTTCAGCCGTTTGTAAAGAGGATCTCACGAATTGAGGTACAGGTTCGTCTAGTATGGACTTATTTGACGGTATAGTAGAAGAACCCGGTGGAGAATGGACTACCAAAGGTCTTCGTGCGTTTGAATCAATAAGTAATGATTGGCTTGGTGTACTTGGTCGTTTACCTCGACCTCTTGACGTGTTCAATTTGTTAGGAGACTGATTAGAAGCACTACGAAGATACATAACGTAAAAGCTGGAATCTTAGCATTTATAGGTTTTGGTTGTTTGAACAAATATCATAAAAAAATCAAAATGTCATTTAATAGGAATGTGAGAAGTGTTAAACTGGCAAGAGTTATTGGGTTAATTTGCAAAAAATAGGTTTAATCTTATGGCAATGAAATTACTTGATTTTTTTTTCAATATATAATTTGGGTAAATGGAGTATCGTGTATTATTTTGGCATAAAATTACTATAGTTTTGCTAATGGATATATTAAATAGTTTTCTTACTTGATTTTTCGTTATCCAATAGGTAAATCAGGAAACTTGGCTATTTTAAAGAGGTGTACAATATCGTGTAGTATTGATATAAGTTTTTTCTTTTTCTTCTTTTTTTTCTACACGGATATATATTTTATATTTATATATATTTATATTTACAATAGTTGTTGGCAAAATACATATATTTTCTTTCGAAAGAGAGAGCAGTTGTCCATTTGTCTGACAGTGTTGTAGGTATTTCGTGCATATGTTCAAAAAACTGTTTTAACAATATAGTCGATAACTTGTTCTTTGAACAATATACTATGATCATCTATTTCGGTTCGTAAATGCACAAAATAAGAGATCTATAGTAATGGGAGTAAAAACATTTTCCGATCTTTTTCATATATTTACAGTTAATAATTTGGTTAACCTAGAGTGCCTATCCTCTATAGATTCCCAATCAATTTTGAAATCTCGCGTCACTGGTCGCAATAATACTCAGCAAAATATAATTCACCGTGCTCAGACTGATCAGTGATGCGAAATTTGCCACTCAACCTTGCTCACCGCCGTATCTGCCGCAAAGCACTTTTAATCTTTTGTTTCACCAAAAGAGCTGACTGACAGACCGTCGCTAAGCCAAATCAAGTGTGTTGAAGAAGAAAAAAAAAATCGAAAATGTGGTGGCTGGATTTTAGTGATCCTATTCTAGAAAGGAAGCATCCATTCTCAACCATAAAAAAAGAAATGTATGTTGATTCAATTTGCTTTCATGATATATTTAATTTTTGGTGATTAATTCTCGGCTCAAGCTTACCCTAAAAGCAATAATATATTATAAATAGGTAACTTTGACGTCAGTCGTTTCAAAAAATGTAGGGTAAACTTTTGGCTTCGAATTAATCTAATAGGGCCTAATGATGGTAAAAATTCATCTGTTTTTGTTTCGTTGGGCGCCATCTATGTTACGAGCGAGTCAATACTGTAAACAGGATCAACCATTTATATACGACAATCTAGAATACAGGGCATGTTATACGTTTTATTTGGCTAGCTCTGCCGTGGCGAGTTCACTGTATCCCCGGGTTATCGCTTTGTAACATAGGAGTTTTACATGCCTAATAAATCAAACCACATCAATAGAAAAATCAAAAAAAAACACATGAAATTGGCCAGGGAAAACTAACCTCCTCAACTCATTTGTGACTGCTGTAGTTGTCATATGGAGTGTATTTTTTTTCGCCCTAAAAGTACGCACGTGGTAACGTACACACTCACCATTTTACCGTTACCTCAAAATACCGTTACACCGCACAGCACATGGTCCAACTACTCTCTCCCCAAAATAATATTAATTTAGATTTTCATTTTAATTATACAAAAATTTATTATTAATAATAGTATTATATATTATATTCATACTTAATAGCTACTTACAACTAATTCTTAAAACTAAATCTGGCATTACAGTTGTTGATGATGACTGATGATGGTCCACCTTATTGTTGTTGGCATTTGCTGGTTTTCCGTTATTGTAGATGCTGTATATTGTTGAGATATTGTAAAGTTGTTGTAATAGATGTCATTTATTATGGTTATTTTACTCGGGCAACGATTTTATTGAATAGTTTTTTTTCATTTGTAATTTAGTAAGATTCATTATTATAATTGTATTTTTATTAGGTTTCTATTTATTTTGCAAAACTGTACATTTTTCTTTTAATTTTTAATTTAGATTTCATTCTTTTAGTTTGCCAAAACAGTACACGATTCTTTTAATTTTTAATTTAGTATTACATTTAGTTTGCCAAAACTGTACATGATTTTTTTTTTATTTTAATTTAGTTTTCGTGTTTTTTTTTTTTTTAATTTTTAATTTTGCCAAAGCCAAAACGGTTTTTATGTGCAAACTGTACACTATTCTTTAATTTAGTTTTCGTTTTAATTTGCCAAAACTGTATGCAATTCTTTTAATTTTAGTTTAGTTTTCAGGGTTTTTATTTTCAAACTGTTCTTTTAATTTAGTTTTCATTTTTAACTTGAAAAAAACTGTATGCAATTCTTTTAATTTTTTAGTTTAGTTTTCAGGTTTTTATTTTCAAACTGTTCTTTTAATTTAGTTTTCATTTTTAAATTTAAAAAAAAAAATGTAGGAAATTATTTTAATTTTTAGTTTAGTTTTCAGGTTTTTATTTTCAAATTGTTCTTTTAATTTAGTTTTCATTTTAACTTTAAAAAAAACTGTAGGCAATTCTTTTAATTTTTAGTTTAGTTTTCAGGTTTTTATTTTCAAATTGTTCTTTTAATTTAGTTTTCATTTTAACTTTAAAAAAAACTGTAGGCAATTCTTTTAATTTTTGATTTAGTTTTCATTTTTAGTCACAAGAGAACATTCCATAATTTTTTTCTTTTTTTAAGTTTTGATCTTCTTCAACTTTTCCTTAAGACTCGCACTGACCAACTGAACGATCTTGTTTTTACATTCCTTCTAACTACCAAATGAAAAAGCACACACATATGTGCAGAAGCAATGGAATGCAAAACTAACGGCAATAAATTCTTTTGACAATAAAAAAAAACATGGATTAGCCAATCAAATCCTGGCATAGTATACAAGGTCAATGCACATGCAGCGTTTTGTGTAGTTTTAGCGTTTTTTGTGCAGTTTTAGCGTTTTTTGATGTAAGGGAAAATGATCGAAAACAAATCCCTAACACAAGTTAAAAAAATAAATTCGCGTAGTTGAGTTGGATAATTATGTCTCAAATCTATACGAATGCCGCTAAAATCAACGGACAACAGCCACATCAAGAAATGTCAAATTTTTCAAAAATTTGAAGAAGAAGAATTATCGGCTTTCAAAAACATTTTGGCCCAAGTGAAAAGAAAAATAAATTCGCGCAATTGAGTCGGGTGATAATGTAAATGACTTGAAACCATGAAATTTTCAATCTGGTTTCCTCACATTATGAAGAGCTTTGGTTGGCATATGGTTAAGTATATTTAGATAAATTCTTGGGTAAAAATATATTTTTCTTTCCTTTTTATTTCAGACAATCGTTGTGTTATGGTCTATAATGTTCAGCCAGATATAAGGTCAATAGCAAACTATTGTATTGTGTGGACCATCCAACTATGGAACAATCAGTGTATCATATCTTACCAGAATGTGTACGTAAATAAGTGGAAGGAAATCCATTGCCACATCAACAACAGGGGGCAATGAGTGTTAAATTAACAATCCTTAAGATATTCGATAAGTCGTTAAGCATGTATCTGTATATGCTTTCTTTTGGTCAACACGAACATCTCTTCAATCGAATTGGATAATAAATTGTTCATTGGGCAATGTTCCGCTGCACACATTCAATGCCGTACCAACTTCTCTCATATCAGTGTGGCTAATGATGGTAGTCTATCAGAATCCGATTTATCAGCAAAACCATGGCGTACTGTACAAAGGGAGACGTTACGTAAATAACAATGTTAACAATGATGGTAGTGTCAATGATGGTAGTCTAGTAGAAAGAAATAAATAACAATTTTATATAGAGATTTCTAGCCTTTTAACATTGAATTGAGTTTGGAATACAACCAACACAATTACCTTTTAATGGTAATTAAACAAATTATTTTATTGAAAATGTACATAAACCGTATAACAAATAAATAGTGCGGAGTAAAAGTATATATAATTGTTGTTTGTTTCGAATCTTTGGAATTAAGCATTGCGAATTTACCCAAGAAGTAGACCATTATTGTAAATGATTTTTAAATTAAAAATATTAGATGCCAAATTGAAACCACTTCTGGTCGAAAACTGTAATTATACCCTCCACCATAGTATGGAGGGTATATTAATTTTGTTTTTCCGTTTGTAACTCATCGAAATAATCATTTCCGACCCTATAAAGTATATATTCTTGATCAACGTAAAATTCTATGACGATATAGCCATGTCCGTCTGTCTGTTGTAATCACTCTAGCGTCTAAACGAATTGAGATAGATCGCTAAAATTTTGCATAGACTCTTTTATCTGCAGGCAGTTCAAGTTCGAAGATGGGCTTTATCGGTCCACGTTTAGGCATAGCTGCCATATAAGGGTACTCCCCAATTTTCGGTATTTTGAGGTTCTTGAGTGCGTTTTTCAACTGAATTCGCTGAAATTTGGTATATTGAGTTCTTATTGGGTAGCAAATCTCTCCACTGAAAATTATAAATATGGGTCCATATTTTCGGATAGCCCCCATATAAGGGTACCCCCAATTTTGCGGTATTTTGGGGGTTTTGATCGCATTTTCAACCGAATTCGCTGAAATTCGGTACTTTGAGTTCTTATTGGGTAGAAAATCTCTATATTAAAAATTATAAATATAGGTCAATTTTTTTGGGCAGCCCCCATATAAGGGTACCCCCCAATTTTCGGTATTTTAAGGTTCTTGAGCGCGGTTTTCGACCGAATTCGCTGAAATTTGGTACATTGGGTTCTTATTGGGTACCAAATTTTCCTACTAAAAATTATAAATATAGGTTCACTTTTTCTGGTAGCCCCCATATAAGGGTACCTCCCAATTTCCAGTTTTTGGGGGGTTTTGACCGGATTTTTTCACCGAATTGGCTGTAATTTAGTAATTTCAGTTATTATTGGGTAGCAAATCTCTCCACAGAAAATTATAAATAAAGGTAAATTTTTTCGGGTAGTCCCCATATTAGGGTACCCCCAATTTTCGATATTTTGAGGTTCTTTAGCGCGTTTTTTTAACCGAATTCGCTGAAATTTGGTATTTTGTAGTCGTATATGGTAACAAATCTCCCCACCAAAAATTATTAATATTCACCCCTTTTTAGGGGTAGTCCCCATATAACCCCCTTTTTTATATTAAAATAGTTATCTGATTTGTAATCTAAATTACAGTAGTTTGAAGATTTTATACTCTACCATGCGTTATGAGTATCAGTCCACTTTTTGGATCTTCCAGATTTTAGGAAAAATCCCCATTAAAAATTGCTGAAGTTTGTATTTGGTGTACATAATGGTTTACATAGATTCTTCAGCTTTGCGGATACCTTTAGGTAATGATCCACCAAACTTTTGGGATAACTGTTATCCATTTCCGCTTTAAAATGTGTATTGTTTTCCAGGATATAGTCCTGTTGCAAAATTGTTCAAATCAATGATTCCGCTTTATGAGTCACTGGAACTATTTCTAGCTCAATTTGTTTGTTTAGTTTATTTACACTTGGGTCTCTATTGACAGGAAAAATAAAATATTACACCTATATTGAATATTACAAATTTCACACGATTTTCACACATTACACCTCGCTTACCTGAAGGTAATGTTCGCTCAATGTAGTATTCCAAATAATGGAAAGAGCTTTTAGTTAATGGGAGGAGTTTCTATTTAATGTTATTAATTCACAATCCGTTAATTTTCCCCCATTTCAGAGACATATTTGGATTGCAATTCATGTTTCATAAAAATTGGAAACATTTTATTTGATAGATTCTTGGGTCCTTGTTAATTAGGGTGACATAAATTTGTTTGAATGGTTTATAGTCCTGAATAAAAATTATCAGTAATTTTCCAATTTGTCTAATTAGATATTATTTAAATTTGTCTTTTTTTAATTTTTGTAATGCCAAATTTTTGACAGCAGCGTAATTCCATATGCTTTCATTATTTCCCATGTTCACTAGTTCCGCCTCTTCGAATTATAGCATTATTAAGCTTAAATACCGCTTCCTTGCAACGAAATCAATGGAGCTAAAGTTATAGGTCTATTTCATATCGAAAGAAATTGAAAAATGTTTGAGATTTAAACAAACAACAAAGCCGGCAGTAATTTGAAATTCGTACCTCATTGCCTGGTTTATGTTTTTTACAAGGCGTCGTTTTTTGTAATTTAAATATTTTTGGTTTTGTTTTCTTTTTTTAATTTGACAAAATGTATATATATTAATTTAAAAACTGCAAATTAGGGAGTCCAAGGGATGCATTTATTGCCTAAATTATTTGTTAGTATCTAACCGGCCAATTTGATCTGGTCGAATGGCTTATTGGTTTTTAAGATATTAATGGAAATCTAAATAATCCCTCCCTTTAATTTCTCACACATTTGTCGTTCCTGAGGACACCACTGGTGCCTTACATGCACTGTAACATGGAACGTTTGGCTTTCGCGATATGGCTATTAATTTTCTTTGTTGCCTTTTCGTGGAAGTTTTAAGACTATACCTTTTTCCGTCTTGGGCAAACTAACAGGCTCCAGATCAAATTGAACCTATAATTTTTTTCACAATATTATCTTGGACCCATAACGATATCCTCTACATTGTTGACGTTTTTCAAAAGTAGTTGTCCCTCATTATTGATATCATTGTTAAAGTCTCTCAGATCAACAATGGGACTCTTAATATTTTGGGATTCCTGGTGATGAAATTTCTAACAATCGAAATACAAATTAATAGCCATACATAGAGATGGTATTTACCGGGTAAATACCCAAGGGGTGGGTAAATACCCATTTGCGGGTATTTTTTTGGTATTTACTATATTGAATCGGTTATCCAACATTTTACACCCTATTTCCGGATTTCTGTTATCAAATCGATATAGAATGGATAGCTTTATGATATTTTAAAGACGTGGGTAAATACTTTGATTAATAACCGAGTATTTACCCAAAAATTGGGTATAAACTCATTAACTGCCGAACCACTTGACATATGCGGCCAAAATTTTGCACACATGTTTCTAATCTCAAAGCAAATATAGATATCCAAACTTCCATAGATACATTTTACAACCAAATTGGCTGTAATTTGTCACATAGTGTTCTTTTTGGGTACCAAATGTCCATGCAAAATTTTATGTATGTAGGTCCACGTTTACTGGTAGCCCCCATACAAAGGTACCCCTATTTTGAATATTTACCCAAAAATTGGGTATAAACTCATTAACTGCCGAACCACTTAACATAGGCAGCCAAAATTTGGCTCAGATGTTTTTTATATCAAAGCAAATATTGAAATGGAAAATGGGGTCCCTGGGTCCAAGTTTTGATATAACCCCCATAGAACCGTATCTCCCGATTTAAGGTATTTTTTTATAATTGGCATAGTGAGGTTTTCTTTTGCACAAATATTGATGCGAAATGTGGTTTAAATATCAACAATATTTTCTGTATGCAAAATGGGGTCTTCAAAACATACGTCAAGTGGTTCGGTTGTTAAAGAGTTTATAAATATATATAAATACCCAAAATCAGGACCATTATATAGGACAGAAAACGTGACCAGCGTAGACAATTGGAACTCATAGACAACTCTCTCAAATTCCAGCCAATCAAATTGGCTAATAGATAAAAATTACCAAGTATCGGGAGATACAGTTATATGGGGGCTATATCAAAACTTGGACTCAGGGACCCCTTTTTGGATTTCTATATTTGCTTTGACCTTAAAAGGATGTATGCAAAATTTTGGTCGCCTATGTCAATTTGGGTAAATACTCAAAATATGGGGGCTACCAGTAAACGTGGACGTACATACATAAAATTTTGCATGGACATTTGGTACCCAAAAAAGAACACTCTGTACCAAATTACAGCCAATTTGGATACAAAATGTTCCTGTTCAAAGGAATTTTCCTTGTTCGAAGAAATTCAATTAAAAATTTGTAATATTACCAATTGAATATGTGACATAGATTCCCTGAGAAGATTTTGTGTTGACAAAAAAAAGCAATGCAAATTTTCTCTTTAAATTTAAACGCCGGATAAATTATTAGATTCACATCGACAATTCTTAATTTAAATTTGTCTTTTTTTTATTTTTTTGAATGCCATATTTTTGACAGCAGCGTAATTCCAGTTACTTTCATCATTTTCTAGGTTCTTTAGCTACGCCTCTTTGAATTATCGCATTATTATGCTCAAATATCGCTTCCTTTCAACGCAATCAATGGACCCAAAATTATAAAATTTCATGGCTGTCGTTGTCGTTATGCATTCAAATTTTTGAAAAATTTTAAATTTGTTGATGTGACTGTTGTCCGTTGATTTTCGCAGCATTCGTATAGATTTGAGCCATAATTACCCAACTCAATTACGCGAATTTATTTTTTTTTTCCACTTGGACCCAAATTAGTTTGACAGCCGTTAATTCTGAAAAATTTTATTGAATTTGTCATATTTTTCTATTTGTTCTTTTGTATTTATAATGACATACATACATATAATTGTCAGCAGCGTAATTTAGCATCAAACTTCATGTACTTCCATAATTT
>NW_026879284.1:0-26475 GCF_032173495.1 Musca vetustissima
CAGCCCATAGGGGCTTTATAAAGACCAATGGTCTCTATACAGCCCATAGGGGCTTTATAAAGACCAATGGTCTCTATACAGCCCATAGGGGCTTTATAAAGACCAATGGTCTCTATCTCTATACAGCCCATAGGGGCTTTATAAAGACCAATGGTCTCTATACAGCCCATAGGGGCTTTATAAAGACCAATGGTCTCTATACAGCCCATAGGGGCTTTATAAAGACCAATGGTCTCTATACAGCCCATAGGGGCTTTATAAAGACCAATGGTCTCTATACAGCCCATAGGGGCTTTATAAAGACCAATGGTCTCTATACAGCCCATAGGGGCTTTATAAAGACCAATGGTCTCTATACAGCCCATAGGGGCTTTATAAAGACCAATGGTCTCTATACAGCCCATAGGGGCTTTATAAAGACCAATGGTCTCTATACAGCCCAATAGGGGCTTTATAAAGACCAATGGTCTCTATACAGCCCAATAGGGGCTTTATAAAGACCAATGGTCTCTATACAGCCCAATAGGGGCTTTATAAAGACCAATGGTCTCTATACAGCCCAATAGGGGCTTTATAAAGACCAATGGTCTCTATACAGCCCAATAGGGGCTTTATAAAGACCAATGGTCTCTATACAGCCCAATAGGGGCTTTATAAAGACCAATGGTCTCTATACAGCCCAATAGGGGCTTTATAAAGACCAATGGTCTCTATACAGCCCAATAGGGGCTTTATAAAGACCAATGGTCTCTATACAGCCCAATAGGGGCTTTATAAAGACCAATGGTCTCTATACAGCCCAATAGGGGCTTTATAAAGACCAATGGTCTCTATACAGCCCAATAGGGGCTTTATAAAGACCAATGGTCTCTACAGCCCAATATACAGCCCAATAGGGGCTTTATAAAGACCAATGGTCTCTATACAGCCCAATAGGGGCTTTATAAAGACCAATGGTCTCTATACAGCCCAATAGGGGCTTTATAAAGACCAATGGTCTCTATACAGCCCAATAGGGGCTTTATAAAGACCAATGGTCTCTATACAGCCCAATAGGGGCTTTATAAAGACCAATGGTCTCTATACAGCCCAATAGGGGCTTTATAAAGACCAATGGTCTCTATACAGCCCAATAGGGGCTTTATAAAGACCATTGGTCTTTATACAGACCAATGGTCTCTATACAGCCCAATAGGGGCTTTATAAAGACCAATGGTCTCTATACAGCCCAATAGGGGCTTTATAAAGACCAATGGTCTCTATACAGCCCAATAGGGGCTTTATAAAGACCAATGGTCTCTATACAGCCCAATAGGGGCTTTATAAAGACCAATGGTCTCTATACAGCCCAATAGGGGCTTTATAAAGACCAATGGTCTCTATACAGCCCAATAGGGGCTTTATAAAGACCAATGGTCTCTATACAGCCCAAATGGGCTTTATAAAGACCAATGGTCTCTATACACCCCAAATGGGCTTTATAAAGACCAATGGTCTCTCTCTATACAGCCCAAATGGGCTTTATAAAAACCAAATCCCTCGATTTCGTTTGTATTCTATAAAAGCAAACTATTTTTAACATTAGTTTTCTAACAAATATTTTATTATAATAAAGTTAGGTCTATAATCCATATTTCACAGCATTATAAAAATCACAACAATTTCCTTGGAAACATTTAATTTTTTACGAGCATCTAATTAATCATTCACTACAGACAAATTTCAGATCCTAGGGTACACATTCCAAACAATTGTCAATTTATTTCATTAATATTTTGCCATTGATAGACTATTGTTGCGATCGAAACGTTTGTTTGCCAGCATGGCATTTAAATTCACTGCTGTCAATGGTACATTTAAACGAACTGGGAATGTTGAGGATTCCGACGATGAGGGACTAACTATAACATCGGTAGGGGAAGGACTACTTTTTACAGCACTTGATGATTTTATATTTCCATATTTTGAAGAGGCAATTTTGCGTTCTTGGGGTTTCACCATCATTTTTGTACTTGTATCATGATAAGTAAAATGGCGCCCAACGTTACAGCAATTGTTCAAATCAGAAACATTTGCATCACACAGATTTGTATTTTGAGTCGCCCTTAATTTACCTCCCTCCACATTTTTTGAATTGTTATTCCCGGTAGGTTTTATGGGATCTTTAATAAGTCCCAATTTCTTCATGCGATTACGTCTATGCCATTCTTTCAATTCTAGATTTCTAAATTCCGAATCATTTGATGAAGAATATTTGAAAAGATTCAAACGACTTCTACTAAGGCTAGGCTTCTCGGCAGGAACCTTCATTTGTTTGTTACTCGACTTGGCCAACAATTCATTTATATTGTGAATTGGAAACTTCTCCAATGGTGGTGGATGTTTCCAGGTCTTAAGACGATCAGTCGGTTCCAATATGATTTTCATATGTGATACATCATTTAGCTTCCTCCCACCATTCACTGAGATACGATTACGCAAAACATCATCAATTGTCATTAGATCATTTTGTATCGACGAACTGACCCTCATTGCTTCGGGTAGTGAACCCAAATTTCCCTTGACATATTGATTTCGCAGCGGCATTAAACATTTGGCAATGGAATCATGTAGGTGACCACCACTATGATATGAACGAGCCATAATATTCAATTGGGTTTGAAAGGAGGACTGGTGTTTACGACGCTTATCCTCATGCCTGCGGAAGAGACTTGAACGGGAACTACTAGCACTGGAACCATAACGTCTCGAACCATATATTTTTAAATTGGGAGATTTTATGGGTTTCTTTTGATTGAGAACCGTATTGATGGTAGCCGTACTTTTCTTACGAATTTGTTGGTTATTTTGATTTCTCAAACCCAATATTTGCATCAGACGTTCGTGATTAAGTTTTGGGGGCTTGGAGCGGGCAGATTTCTTCACGGGTACGTTCGTTGTTTGTGGTATTATTTTTGTGTCCTGTTGTTCCGTCATTTGTTGTGATTTAAAGGTTCGTATGGGAGCTTTGTTTTCGGGACGTTCGGCAGCTATTTTGGGGGGCTTATGATCTGTAAATAGAACCTCATTACTCATAATACATTCACAAGGTACCCTCATGTTACCCTTCCTAAACGTAAACGGCATTTGTTTATAGATCTTTTGTATGTAGGTATTGACAATCTCATTGGTATTTTTCGATAGTACCCAGGGCTGTAGGAATTGAATTGAATTTTAGAATCTGATTTTTTTTCTTAAATTTTAGCTGGTCCATACTCACATTCAAATGAAAATTGTTTTGTACAATTTTCTGTATATTATTGCTGGCCATATTTTGAGATTTTTTATTTATTTTTTTAATAAGACCTCAAAGGGAAAATTAATTATTAAAAATATAAAAATTTTTGTAACAAAAAAGTCGAACACGAAATAAATTAATAAAAATATAATGATTAGAAATGCAAGGTATACTGTTTCAGAAACAGTTAAGAAGTAAATATGTATTGATTTATTCCAGACAAAATATATTTATTTAATTATCCGAAATATTGAAATTGGTGAGATGAGACGTCCACACTTATGCACCACTCCCTTCAATACAGGACTATTTCCCTTTAGATTGACTCTAGTGACCCATACATGGAATGCATGGGGGTACCAGTCAAATATGTTACTACAAAGGTGGAAGTGTACATACCGCCGATTAATAGCTGTGAACCGCGTTATTTACCTAACATTAGATTCCTATTGGAGGGCAATAACCGTATCGTACAAGGGAATTTCCAGAGAGGAACCGTGCTGGCGGAGCAAATTGATAGCTCCACGTTCTGCACGGTAAATGACGATGCCCAGACCAGAATAAGGGAATAGTGTCACAGTTCCCGAAACTGTTTAGCCTCTACTTTTCCGGTATTACACCCCCTCCGAACGGCATCGAGATCGTAACATATGCCAATGATTGTACGATCAGGCGTCGGATCCTATTGTTGAGGACATATGTGTGAGGTTGAGGACATTATTCACCACATGGACTGCGGAGAAGTCGTCTCAATTCGTTGGGTACGGATAGATGGCCAGCGTTTATTCAATTGTCCTTCTAAATCTACCCGACTTACTACAGAAGATGTATGGTTGCAGCCACTGGAAGTAGCTGCATATCTTAACTTGTAGACAGAACCTGATTCAATCAAATGGAATAACAACATTCATATAAACTGCTACAACAACAACCACAGGGACATTTGGTAGAATAATGGAGTGTTTCCACATATATATACATATATATATATATATTGAACAAAATGCGTTGCGTTGTTCCCATTTTGATCTTGCGATATTTGAATTTTTGGCTACGCAACTCAACGAAGGATTGCCAACCATTAGGGTAGTTGGTATCACTGGGAATGGTGGAGTTTGTCTAAGGTCTAAGGCTGCCACAATGGTCCGTTCATGTGGTCGTCGCTAAGTGAGGCCTTTCGCAAAATCGGAAGTAATTTCTTGCAAATCCGTCGTTGTGCTACATGTTGTGCTACACGTTGTGCTACATTGTTAGCAAGAACGAAATGCTGTATCAGGGACAGAAGCAATAGGGACTCCAAAAACCTTGGCTACTGTAGTAGATCGGCCAGTAGTAGATTCCTGGAGTATGGGAACATACCAAATTTCGGTTATTTGGAGTTTCTTGCAGATTCGCGACGAAGGAAATATTTCAAATACTTAGCAGGCTTGTAACAGAACATTTGCTCAATAAGCCAAGCTTTAAAATGGGTTTCAGGCGCGTCGGTCTTGTGCGCAGCTCTTCCAATTTGAAAGACCATGATCCGAGATGTCGTCTTCCACTTGATATTTCCATCGAATTCGTGGCTCGCCCCTTCTATGTGATCGATCACTTGGCTCGTTTTTTTACGCCTTTTCAAACGGTGGCCATCCTCATCCATTCTCACAACATAACCAAGCCAACGAAGTCGCTGCAGCTCAGTACGTCGATGACCGAGACTAGATGATACAACACATGGTTCATTCGACGGCGATATTCACCGTCGACGCAGGGTCATACGAGAGGCAATAGATCGGCCCATAGATCTTTTGGAGAATTTTTCTCTCAAGCACTCCAAGAACTACCTCATCTGCTTGCGCAAGTACCCGTGCTTCAGATCCATATAACAGCACGGGTAGTATCAGCGTAGAGTGTGAGTTTGGTCCGTCGGCCCATAGATCTTTCGGAAAATTTTTCTCTCAAGCACTCCAAAAACTATCTCATCTGCTTGCGCAAGTACCCGTGCTTCAGATCCATATAACAGCACGGGTAGTATCAGCGTAGAGTGTGAGTTTGGTCTGGCGAGAGGTGGCATTTCTCTTGAATTGCTTACTCAGGCCATAGTAGCATCTGTTGGCCAACACTATTCTACTCCAGATTTCAAAACTCATGTCATTAGTTTTATATATGACGGTGCCGATGTATATAAAATCTTCAACTACCTCGAAGCTGCAGTTCTCAAGTTCCACAGTTGGCCCGAGTTTACTGGACGTCTTGTACGTTGATACCATCAGCTTCGTCTTCTCACCAGAAGTGGATCTGGCACTTCTCAATGTGTTCAAAGATGGCTGTTGCCGCTCTCTATGTTCCACTTATTATGTCGATATCATCGGCGTAGGCGAGTAACATATGTTGTTTGGTGTACAGAGTGCCGTTTCAGTACCCCATCGCCTCTCGTATGACCCTTTCCAGCTAGATGTTAAAATGATCACACGACAGAACGTCACCTTGGTTGAATCGCCGTTCGGTATTAAAGGGCTCCGAGAGGTCCTTCCGGACTGCTATGCTGTGTCTTGTGCCAGTTAAAGTTATCCTGCACAGCCGTATTAATTTTGCGGTGATGCCGAATACAGACATGACTTTAAAAACCTCTGAACGGATATGGCTGTCGAATGCGGCTTTATAGTCATTGACCATTAGCTTCAGTCGTTCACACAGCACACTGAATAGCACTTTATATGCGATGGGAAGGAGACATATTCCCCTATAGTTGGCACATATCGTCTTGTCTCCTTTTTTTGTGCACGGGAAACAGGATGCTGAGGTTCCAATCATTGGGCATACATTCCTCTAGCCAAATTGTACTAATGGTGTATGCTCTTGACCAGCATCAGGTTTTGAATAGTTCTTAAATTAAAAACAAACACATATACAAAATTACAGACTTCGATATTCATTAATGCAGTAGAGTTCGAATATTTGCATACTCAACGTTATCAAAATATGTAAAATTTTCCAAGTAGTAACTTTTCTTTTACAATATTCTACTTAGTGAAAACACACATAATTTTTTTTAGATTATACATTTTATTGCACATTAACATAAATATGTATATACAAAATGCAGTAGGTATATATCGCATATAATATAGAAGCACATTTTTGTATTGCTTATAGCTAAATAAAATACATGCAATTATAAAAATTACATCAAATTATAAGGGTGCAAGTCTAATGAAGAGGGTTATGCTTGGACAGATTTAGGATCATTGTCATCATTGGGTATACTAAAGGAATCAAAGAAAAAAAGAGCGAACAAATGGGTCCGACAGTTTGAAAAGTACTTTCCTGTTTAAACATATTTTAGGACCCTCACTATCTTTCCATACGTTTTTGATAACAATGATACTAAACCTAAGCCAAGCATAATACCCCTCTATCCATTGCGTTGCACCTCTACATATAAATAATAATAATATTAATAACTCTGTATGCTATAATATACACAACAACATAAAAACTATGAAAAAATATTGCAATAAATTCGCGTTCGGATTTTGTGACAGTTTGCATGGAGCACCATCGGCCACCTCCAACCACTTAACCAAATTTAATGGATTTTTCAGTGGATTTATTACTACTGCCGTTGGACGAACTGTTGCGATTGCCATTCTTTAAAATACCACCGACACTAGGGGTGGTGCCAGTGCCAGATGGGGTGTTATTAGAACCACCGCCACCACCAGCACCATTGATGGAGGTCTTTTGCAATTTATTTGCCATCTCGGATACACTGTAGGTATTATTGAAATTGACATTTTGATATTCATATTGTTGCGATGGATGGTGATGTTGGGACGAATGTTGATGTTGATTATGGTGATTATGTTGTTGTTGATGGTGATTCTGGTGCTGATTCTGCTGTTGCATTTGTTGTTGACTTTGATGTAGTGGACAATTACGCTGATGTTCCAACACCGAACCATTTGTCTTTTTCAATTTTGACCTTGACAGGGTGCTGTGCAATTCACTTTGTAGCGTTTCATGGTGATATGCTCCATTTGCTGCTGATGTTGCGGGATCACCATCATTACGTTTTATTGTTGAACTAATAAAATCAAACTTTTCCGGTTCTTTACGAGCACCCGGCTGATGATATTCTCCAATGGTAACGGTACCCAATCGTAGAGTTTGACGATTTTGACTGGTGGGGGGACATGGGACAGAGGTTGTATTCCGATTAGAATTACGATAAAGGGAAGATTCACTGGCCGCACCATTTGAAGATGATGTTGATGATCTTAGCGTAACACTGGAAGATGATTCATTAGAATACAAAGACGTCGAAGATGATTTGGATGAATTAAAGGCCTGGGATTTTTGTGAAAACGGTTGGGTTTTTAGATTGTTGCTGTTGTTATTCGATGGCGGTGACATCAACTGCATGGGCTAAATGGAAAGAAAAGGCAAACAAAACACAAGGTAGATAAGTGGATGATTAATTGTTAAAATTAAATTATTTACCGGTGGTTTTGGTATATGACTGATGTTGTTATTATTATTGTTATTGTTGCTGTTACTTTCATGCAGTTGTGTCTTTTCTTTTGTATTTTCCACTGTCTCAATTTTACTCGGCAGTTTGGTACCCTTTGCACGATACGTCGTTGGGTCATCCATCATCGTTGTACGTTTTAGAGCTTCTTGGCGGTCCTATTAATAAATAAATATTCAAATCGGATTATAAAATTTAATACATACAAATTTAAATATTAAAATGCAAAAGAAAGTAAAATATTTTTAATTCGAAAAGGAAGAATATTGAAATCATTAAAATGTTAATATTTTCTTTAAGAAAACTAATTTTAATTTTGTGATGAAATCTTGATATTATGTATTTTGGTTGTAAAATCGGTGTTTAAATATTGTAGTTGTCTGTAAATGCCTTGTTGACCACGAACCATCGGCCCACGACCCTTTTCAATGTCTATGTTTTTACATAGACATTCCCCCTACAAGTCCATACGTCTGTATCGGAACTTGTACACTATTAATAGGCATACGAAAAGTATTTTCTTCTCTCCGAAAACTCCAACTAGCAACTTACAGTCACATTAAATTCAAAATAAAGCAATGACCTTCAAAATATCTGAAGTGGGCAGGAACTATACACAGAAAAAATGTTAATGATTATTTTCATAATTTCATTCATAGTCAATTTTTTACCATATTGTACATGTACCTCGCTTTGAATACAAGCAAAAATTCTTATAATCATAAGAAAGAAACTATTTTTCAAAACAAACCAGTAAGAAGAGAAGTAAAGTCAGACTGGGCCGACTATATGATACACTTCACCACTTTGGGTATATTCTATATATGTATCCTAACAGACGTCGCGTGTTTGTTATATATCTATATCTGAACCGATTTCAGGGAAACTTGCCAGAGAATAATTTATATTACTTCAGTACGTTGTGTCAATCGGCCTAGCTATGGATCTTTTCACGAAGCTTAGCAACATCATTCTAGACTTAATTCAGTACCTTATACCAAAATTCGTGCAAATCTAAAGATATTTGGACTTTGGTGCACCAATTACATAAAATTGGTCGAAAATGTATATGGGAGAACCATCTAAATTTGAACCGACTTTCACGAAACTTAACAGTAATTCAGTACGCTATGACAAATTTCGAGCAAATCGAATGATTTTCAGAGACTTTGGTGCACCAATTACCTAAAATCGTATATATATATGGGGGCATGGCGCACATCATTCTAGACTTAATTCAGTACGCTATGCCAAATTTCGTGCAAATCGAAAGATATATAAGGACTTTGGTACACCATTTCCCTTAAATCGGATGAAAATATATATGGGAGCTATTTTGTTTTTGCAAAATAGTCAGGCTTAATCCCAGTTTGTTGTTTTTATAAAAAACAACTATTTATTAGTGGGGAATGTATGGCATTGTCCGCCGAGGGGTAAGGCAGGCAGTTGTCTGTAAATGCCTTGTTGACCACGAAGTCAGGCGCCAACGAAACGAACTTCTCATTGGGGTCGTATCGCTGGTAACGTAAGAACTTCGAATTGTCACAAGAGACATTTGGGTTTGAAAGGTTTTTTGTAAAGAAGCTATTAATAGCTTCTGGGGAGAATATCCCAACAAAAAACTAAGGGAACTGATGAGGATCAGTGGCGAGATCCGAAACTATAGTCTTCCCTACCTTACCCCTCGGCGGACAATGCCATACATTCCCCACTAATAAATAGTTGTTTTTTATAAAAACAACAAACTGGGATTAAGCCTGACTATTTTGCAAAAACAAAATAGAAATGGTATCCCAAATAACCCGCCAACACTACTGAAGTTGTAGACGAGGCACGGTCATACTGTTTGGTTTATTGCTTTAACTAGCGATACCAACAACAACGTTATGTGCATTCGTCACAAAGTGACGACACATAGCAGTGGGAACTGTAATGTAGTTGTCTGTAAATGCCTTGTTGACCACGAAGTCAGGCGCCAACGAAACGAACTTCTCATTGCGGTCGTATCGCTGGTAACGTAAGAACTTCGAATTGTCACAAGAGACATTTGGGTTTGAAAGGTTTTTTGTAAAGAAGCTATTAATAGCTTCTGGGGAGAATATCCCAACAAAAAACTAAGGGAACTGATGAGGATCAGTGGCGAGATCCGAAACTATAGTCTTCCCTGCCTTACCCCTCGGCGGACAATGCCATACATTCCCCACTAATAAATAGTTGTTTTTTATAAAAACAACAAACTGGGATTAAGCCTGGCTATTTTGCAAAAACAAAATAGAAATGGTATCCCAAATAACCCGCCAACACTACTGAAGTTGTAGACGAGGCACGGTCATACTGTTTGGTTTATTGCTTTAACTAGCAATACCAACAACAACGTTATGTGCATTCGTCACAAAGTGACGACACATAGCAGTGGGAACTGTAATGTAGTTGTCTGTAAATGCCTTGTTGACCACGAAGTCAGGCGCCAACGAAACGAACTTCTCATTGGGGTCGTATCGCTGGTAACGTAAGAACTTCGAATTGTCACAAGAGACATTTGGGTTTGAAAGGTTTTTTGTAAAGAAGCTATTAATAGCTTCTGGGGAGAATATCCCAACAAAAAACTAAGGGAACTGATGAGGATCAGTGGCGAGATCCGAAACTATAGTCTTCCCTGCCTTACCCCTCGGCGGACAATGCCATACATTCCCCACTAATAAATAGTTGTTTTTTATAAAAACAACAAACTGGGATTAAGCCTGACTATTTTGCAAAAACAAAATAGAAATGGTATCCCAAATAACCCGCCAACACTACTATGGGAGCTATATCTAAATCTGAACCGATTTTTCCCAATTTCAATAGGGTTCGTCCTTGGGCCAAACAAATGAGCTATGCCAAATTTCATCCAATTCGGATCATAAATGCGACCTGTACTTTGTTTACAATTTAACATGGACAGACGGATCGACATTTCATTTATATCACAACTATTTCCAACTTTAACACTATTTGTGCTTATCTAAAGATATGAACAGAAGCGAAGTGCATTTTATACACTCAGCCTTATGGCTAATGATTATACCCTCAGTCTATGGCTAATGAGGGTATATACACTTCGATACGGTAAAAATGTGCCTCATCGGAATATTTGCTTCTTTAGACTAAATCCGATTCAGACAATTTGGAGTCGATTTTCAAATGTCCGTGCGTTCGTCTCTCTGGTCGGCTGGTGCGCACGATAACTTTGGAAGGGAGTATCCGATTTCATGCAAACGTTGCACATCGTAGTATTTTTACAAAACTTAGTTCAAGTTTGATGATGAGGAATATCTGTCCATTCCTTCTGGCACCTCCCCAACAAAATGGTCAAAATTTTCCTAAAAAATGTTTTAATAATATCATGCGAACAATTCGATTTGAATCAAACATTGCACAGCCTATTATCATTACCAAGCCTAGATCATGTCCGAAGATGGGACCCATTGGTCCGCTCATTTCAATATTTGTCGATCCAATATCAGGCGAACGGAATATTTACTAAGCCTAGATCAAATCCGAACATGGGAAACACTCCTTCTGGTACCTCCCCCACAAAGGATCGACATTTTTAAAATAAAAAATAAAATGTATCCGTGTCCATTGTCTGTCCATTTGAGTTAGAGCTTCTAGCTCAAGTATGGTTGGTATTGCAAATGGGGCACCCCGAAATATTCGGTATTATGGTGGGCTGTATTTTAATACTTTAAGTTCTCATTGGATATCAAATCTTCGTACCGGAAGCTCCATTGTAACCATACCCTTATTATTCAGTATTTTGGGAATTAAAAACGCGTTTTCAACAGAATCTGCTATATTTTGCTATTTTAAATTGACGTGGGCCACGAAAAAAAGATCAACATTTGCTCATGTTTTGGCGTAGTCCCCATATAATGATACCACCCAAAATTCGGTATTTTTGGTGGTAATTTGTTTTTTTATAGATAAAAGTTTTGGTATAACCCAACATAAAAGCTGGGCTTCATATTCGGTATTAACAATTTTGTAACCGAATTTTCTCATGAAAGTGATATATCGGCTTCTTGGTGAATACAACCCGGTCCAACTTAGCGACGTTTTTACACCTTTTAAATAATTCTTTCTTATTTATTTGGTCGAAGGACTAACACTATTGAAATTTGTGAAAATCGGTTCAGATTTAGATATAGCTCCGATATTTATAACGATCCGTGGTAAAGGCCGAAATTGAGCATAGCGTACAGAATTTAATGTTAATTTCGTGAAATTGTGGTAACATTGTTCAAAATTGAGCCTAGAACGACTATGCTCAAAATCGAGCCAAATATGAATCTATTAGTCCCGGAAGTTGCTATATCATGTTTCAAACCCGATAAGTCATTGTAAGTCCTCATCGATTTGACAATGTTTATGTCTCACAAATCAGGCCATATCGATTCCAACATTTTTTTTTCAATATTGACAATATATTTTTTATATTTAATTTATATTAACTTTCTTCGTTTTGTTGTTTGTCTAGACCAGTGATTGTTTTTGTGTGTGATTGCTTCTTGTTGATAAGATAAATATTAAATACAAACAATAAAAAAACAACAAAACATAAACAAACAATGTTGAATCATAGCAAAAAAGTAATTAGCAACTAAAAAATTATCAACAACAAGCTGACTTTTGCAACCGACTGTTGTTCTTCATGTTGTTGTTATTATTGTTATTTTTACAGTTTTGCCGGTAAACAAAAGGGGTATTGCTAAACCCCTTCAGACACATACCTCATAGGTACTGAACGTAACCAAACATTTTCCACTGCGTGCGGGTTTCATTGTAGCATGCACCAGCGTTGTGGTGGTGGTGCTGACGGCAGCTGGCGATGTTGCTGCCGCTGTTGTCGTTGTTGGAGTGGATGTTGTTGTAGCTTCATTATCAATGGAGTTTTGCATTTTGTTGTTACCTCTGCTTCTTCCACTATCACTGGTATCTTAATTTAACGTTTTTTTTTCTCTACTGATGGTGTCGTTACACTTGTTTTTGTTGGTATTTTGTTTTGTTACGATCTTTCGTTGGTGTAGCTTTTCTTTTTCAAATTTAAATTTAATTGAATTGGTTTGGGTGAATGACAAACCAACCAAACGTCAGTCACTATCACCTGCGAGGTATTGGCAACTAACTAACTAGCGGACACAACTCCTTACACTTCAACGTTTCGAACAGAAATAAATAATTGTTAATTATATCTATTGTTTTTGTGTTTTGTTCGAAGTTGTTAATTTGCTCTACACCTCGGAAAAAATATTGTTTGGTTTTTTTATCAAAATGACGAGAGTGAGAGAGGTACGACCAGATTGCTGCTGATGGTGCAGAGGTGTTGGTAATAGGTTTTGTTTATACCACAGGGTACCCATACTCCGGACACAAGTTGTTAAAACAGGAGAGATAAGATAAGGTTATACAAAAAAAAAGGAATGACTCAATGTCTGATGGTTCGGGATAGAATCTTGTTAGGGTCCCAGGTGGTAATAATAAAATATCCTGTTATTATTATATTATCTGACATCACAAATTTTTGTTTATTAATAGCACGAAGCGTTTCAAAAAAAAATGTGTGATAACGCAATTCAACATCTGTTATTTAATTCAAATAACAAAAAATACGCGATCGGATCGGCAGAGACAACACGCAACAACAACACAAAAGCTTTCCTAATACCAAACTGTCAATTAATTGTTGGTTATTGCCAACTCTACAGCTTTTAGTGGCACTTGCTACAAACTACATATTTGTCCCTCAGCGAGATAGGGTTGGCGATGAAGGTGGTGTTTTCGAAATACCCAAAATTGGGGATTTAAAAACATGGATCATTTAAATAATTGGAGATTGTCAATTCCCCATTCGGGTTATAATAAAATTTGATTAAATGGCATATATTTCGGAATTGTTTTTACGTTGGGCGCCATTATTGAAAATATCAATTTTGTTCCTATTAGCACTGCACTGGGATCGACTAAAACTCAGAATTCAATTTAATTTGTTTTTGTTATGGCAACGTTGGACGCCATTGTGAGATAACGTTATTTTTTAATTGATATGTTGGGCGCCATTATGAAAAACTGTAAGTTTGTTCCTATTAGCAATGACTTGGAATCGACTAAAACCAAGAATTCAATGCAATTTGTTTTTGTTATGGCAACGTTGGGCGCCATTATGATAACGTTATTTTTGAATGAAACTGTTGTCAGATTATGTTTTTCTCATTCGATCTGGAAAACTATTTGCTTTCAATTTATTTGGCAAGGGATATGAATATTTCCGTTGGTCGCCATTCATATTTTATATATCCCTAAGGGCCACGCAATACACCTCAGGGACATATTAACGTTAGGTACGAAAAACTATTAATTTTTAAATTGAATATGAAGGACTCATGTTGGGCGCCAATTGCATTTGTTCACGAAATTAAATATTTTATATATAATAGGCGTTTATTTTTAAAGACCATACCATCAAAGAGCTTGAATTTTTTAGAGAATATTTTTCAAGGCCTATAAGCGTGATTTTTTTAAAGAACATTTTTTTCAAGTACCAGCAGACCAAAAAGCGTGGATTTTTTAAAGAATATTTTTTCAAGGACCAGCAGAACAAGAAGCGTGGATTTTTTAAAGCACATTTTTTCAAGGACCAGCAGGCCAAGACGCGTGGATTTCCAAAGAACATTTTTTCAAGAACCAGCAGACCAAGAAGGGCGGATTTTTAAAGAATATTTTTTTAAGGACCAGCAACCAAAGAAGCGTGGATTTTTTAAAGAATATTTTTTCAAGGACCAGCAGACCAAAAAGCGTGGATTTTTCTAAAGAATATTTTTTCAAGGACCAGCAGACCAAGAAGCGTGGATTTCTAAAGAATATATTTTCAAGAACCAGCAGACCAAGAAGCGTGGATTTTTTTTAAAGAATATTTTTTCAAGAACCAGCAGACCAAGAAGCGTGGATGTTTGTAAAGAATATTTTTTCAAGAACCAGCAGACCAAGAAGCGTGGATGTTTGTAAAGAATATTTTTTCAAGAACCAGCAGACCAAGAAGCGTGGATTTTTTAAAGAATATTTTTTCAAGGACCAGCAGACCAAGAAGCATGGATTTTTTTAAAGAATATTTTTTCAAGGACCAGCAGACCAAGAAGCGTGGATTTCTAAAGAATATATTTTCAAGAACCAGCAGACCAAGAAGCGTGGATTTCTAAAGAATATATTTTCAAGAACCAGCAGACCAAGAAGCGTGGATTTCTAAAGAATATTTTTTCAAGAACCAGCACACCAAGAAGCGTGGATTTTTTAAAGAATATTTTTTCAAGGACCAGCAGACCAAGAAGCGTGGATTTCTAAAGAATATATTTTCAAGAACCAGCAGACCAAGAAGCGTGGATTTTTTAAAGAATATATTTTCAAGAACCAGCAGACCAAGAAGCGTGGATTTTTTAAAGCATATTTTTTTAAGGACCAGCAGACAAAGAATCGTGGATTTTTTAAAGAATATTTTTCAGGAACCAGCAGACCAAGAAGCGTGGATTTTTTAACGAATATTTTTTCAACAACCAGCAGACCAAGTAGCGTGGATTTTCAAAGAATATTTTTTCAAGGACCAGCAGACCAAGAAGCGTGGATTTTTTAACGAATATTTTTTCAACAACCAGCAGACCAAGAAGCGTGGATTTTCAAAGAATATTTTTTCATTGACCCTCCACCATTAAGCGTAGACTTTCAAAGAATATTTTTTCAATGACCCTCCCACCATTAAGCGTGGACTTTCAAAAAATATTTTTTCAATGACCCTCCCACCATTAAGCGTGGGTTTTCATACAATATTTTTATAAGGGCAATATTGATTCGTCGGATGGACTTTTAAATAACTAGTAGAGGCAAAAGCTTAAATTAATACTATATATACTATAAATATACTAGTTCGATTACATTTTTCACATCGTCATCCCTATTCCACCTTCCAAATAAATTGCTTCGCTGACAACAGGCTGAGCATTATTGCTTTCATGCAACAATGAAAAAAAGCTTAAGCCACACGCGTCAATTTTTGTTTACTTAGGAAAGGTTAGGTCTGTAGACAAATACACACACACAGACACACGTATTTATTAGATCGCACATTGCCCCAAATATCGTACACCTTTTAGTAATGGTAATTTAGTTCAAATTTTATTTAAAGCATATCACTCAAAACATTACATAAAATTCGGAAGTATATATTTTTAATTGCCCCCCGCTCGACAAAGTGAATGTAAAAGGTGGAAAATCACAATTTGAACTTGAAATAGATAAGGGAATGCATTTATAAAAACAGCGGAAGTAAATGTGTATCGTTTTTTCGATGACCTTGAATGATATAAAAAAAGAAATAATAATAATATTGTATGATGGAAAATAAAATAATTTAGTTTATTCGAAAATCAGTTATGGATGCAGTTCTGAATGGAACTCAGTTTGAACTGTATGAATGTTACATAACATTCAAAAATGATGTCAGTCATTAGATATGAACTAGATAAAAACTTATCAGTAAAATATGTTAGAGAAATCTAGAAATTCTTCCATCGATTGTTATACGAGAATTGTTAAGAAAAGTATTGGAATTTTTATATTTACTGTGTATATAAGAGTGGATTTTTAAAAATGCATATATTTAACGAGTTTCGAATATTCCTGGTGAACATCAGACAACAACATCAGATACGAATCTAACGTCATAGGCTCAGAATTTCTAAAATGAAGATATAAATATGTTCTAGAACAACATTTTTCCTTTATGATATCGGATCCATAGTAGATCAATGCAGTTCTAGAACAGACAGAAATATTACAATGCCCAACATTTGGAACAAATATTGTTCGCTCCAATAATTATTCTCAGACGGACAGACATTTCTGAATCGACTCAAATTATCTGAAACCGATATGGCCCAAAGGCTCGAGGTCTGAAACGAGGTAAATTTTTTATTGTATCAAAGTATTTTTACCCTTATTATCGAACCCAAAGTACTAGCTACTTCGTTAGCGAATGTGGAATATATTTAAATATGTCTTTATGTCTTTTTTTATGGAAAACTCCAAATGTCGGAGGACTAATCAATCAAAAGACCAAAATCGACCATTGTTAAAATGTGATTACCATTTAGCACCAAATTTCTTGACTCGAGCTTTATAGGTTCACCCAAATCCAAATTTCTAAAATTTATTACCTTGTTGGGTGGTAATAAATTTTAGAAATTTGGATTTGGGTGAACCTAGAGAGCTCGAGTCAAGAAATTTGATTTTAACAATGGTCGATCATATTTCCCAATTTCAGGATTCCAGCCCGATCGGTTCCTTAACTTCCTACATAACTCATTTATATGAAGCAGTAGTAATCTTATTCCCAAATTTCAGTGTTCCAGCTCTAGCGGTTCTTGCGGTTTTTGACCCTCAACCCAAAATTCGTGCCGAATGAAATCCCAAAAACCCAGCCTTATCTAACACCATTTCGTCTGGGTGTTGATCTTTAACTCAGACAGAGTCAGTCAATCAGTCAGTCAATAACTTTACTCTTTTATTAATAAAGATTTATACTCTCATCATCTTTTGAACTTAGAGGACTATACGTGGGGACTTTATAATAAACATAGACCTACCTGGTGGCAGATACATATAGCGTGTTGAGAATCTGGAAGGAGCACTTCTAGTATCAAATAGTGGTGGTGAAGAAGATACCCCAGAACCAATAAGAGATTATGGTATAGATTCTATACCACCTAGCCAAGATGAGGTCAGAATAGCAATCAATCGGCTAAAAAATAATAAAGCAGCAGGTGCCGTTGGGCGAACTATTCAAGATTGATGGTCAGATCCTGGTTAGCACCAGTTCATTGGTACAATTTGGCTAGAGGAATGCATGCCCAATGATTGGAACCTCAGCATCCTGTGCCCCGTGCACAATTAAAGAGACAAGACGATATGTGCCAAGTATAGAGGAATTTGTCTCCTTCCCATCGCTTATAAAATACTATCCAGCATGCTGTGTATTATTGTATCTTATCAATTCGGCTTCAGACCTGGCAGATCCACCATAGACCAGATTTTCTCACTACGCTAAATCCTGGAAAAACCCCACGAAAAACACATCGACACATTCCACCTATTCGTCGATTATAAAGCCGCATTCGACAGATCAATCCTCTCAGAGGTATTTGAAGCCATATCTGTGTTCGGCATTTATGCGAAATTAAAACGGCTGTGCAGGACAACTTTGACTGGTACAAGGTCAGCAGTTAAAGTCGGAAATAACCTTCAATACCGAACGAGGATTCAGACAAGATGACAGTTTGTCGTAAGTTTCAGAAATTATACTCTGTACCAAACAACACATGTTACCCGCATACGCTGCTGACATCGACATAATGCGTCCAACATTACGAGCGGTAACAGCCACCTTCGAACGAATAGAGAAGAAGACTGCCAAATGGGGACTGGTCGTAAATTGCGATAATAGAAGCTCATGATATCCACGCACAAGACGTCTAGTAGACTCGGACCAACTGTGGAACTTGAAATCATCAGCTTTGAAATTCGGAGAAGAATAGTGTTGACCTACAGATGCTACTATGGTCTAAGTAAGCAATTCAAGAATAAGACCACCTCTCGCCAGACCAAACTCACACTCTACAAGACGCTGATACTACCCGTGCAGTTAAAGTCGGAAAGGATCTCTCTGAGAATATCAATACCGAACGAGGATTCTGAGAAAGTGACAGTTTGTCGCGTGACACCTGGAGAAGGTCATACGAGATGCAAATATGAACCGAAATTGCGATCAGAACACCAAACAACACATCGACATCGATGACATCGACATAATGGGTCGAACATTGCGAGCTGTAACAGCAACTTTTGAACGAATTGAGAAGGAGTCTGCCAAAGTGGGACTGGCAGTAAATGGCGAGAAGACCATGTTGATGGTATCAACGCGCAAGACGTCCAGTAGACTCGGACCAACTGTGAAACTTGAAAACTATAGCTTCGACTTAATGAATGATTCTATATACCTCGGTACCGCCATAAGCAAAACTAATAACATCAGCTTTGAAATCCGGAGAAGAATACTGTTGGCCAATAGATGCTACTATGATCTGAGTAAGGATTTTTCGAACAAGACCACCTCTCGCCAGACCAAATTCACACTCTACAAGACGATGATACTACCCGTGCTCTTGTATGGATCTGAAGCATGGGTTCTTGCGAAAGTAGATGAGGCAGCTAATGGAAAGTTTGAGAGAAAAATTCCGCCGATCTGCGTAGACGGTGAATATCGCCGTCGAATGAACCATGGTACAGCTATTCTCGGTCATCAACATAGTCAGACGTATCGAGCTGCAGCGACTACGGTGGCTAGGCCATGTTGTGAGAATGGATGAGGATGCCCCAGCTCAAAAGACAAATAAATGCGAGTCAAGTGATGGTTCACGCAGAAGGGGAAGGCCACGAATTCGATCTAAAGATCAAGTTGAAAACAACATATCGGAACATGGTTTTTCATATTGGGTGAACTGGGCACAAGACCGACCCGCCTGTAAATCTTTTTAAAGCTCGGCTTATGGAACAAACGTTTTGTCATAAGCCCAAAAGAGGCAAGTTTGATTTAAGCAAATGGAAAATTCGATTTAATTCAAACTCCGCTCACCTTCATATTTTTAAACACCAAATGGGTGTATATCAAAGGTGAGCAATATACACATCGAAATGAATGTTGTTGGTAAAATTCGTTTCTAATATAAATTCAACTTTATAATGTAGAACGTAAATTTTGATTTAAATTTTATTTTAACCTTCATTTAACTTTTTACCAAGCCAGGTATAAACCCTCTCAACATCTTCTTTATCGTTCGGAATTTTGGACATAAAACCGATTTTAATTTTCGAAACTCTTCCCTGACATACTCACTTGATTTTCAGAAGACTCTGAATCCTTAAAACCATTTCGGAACATACGTTTATGGGCCTGTTTAAACTCATTCATGAGAGCACTGTGTTGGTCATCAGTGGCAATGTGAGTGTTATGGCTCTTGGTGGAAGATTTCGATTCACCAGGTGAATTCGAATTGTTGTTCAAGCTATCACTGCGCTGTGATGGCTGACAATTCGGTTGACGTTTCTGAAGAAAAATAACAAATTTTAGAATATTTTTCAAAATACAACTCGCAAATTCTTACCGCTCTACGTTTCTTCAATTCCTCCGTTATGGCATTTGATAAACTGCAACTATCAGTCTGGGCATTCGCTCCAGATGTTGTCGATAATTCATTCTCTGCACTGGGTTTTGTCGGTGACGTGGGTAAATCGTTTATGGCCACATAATTGGCCAATGTGGCATATCTTTGCATTGTGGAAGCCAATCCACCCAATTTAATATTCGCATCTTTGAATGCAGGATGTTGAGAAGCATTCTGATGATGATTATTATTCGTTGTGTGATGCATAATTTTAGGAGCACTTGTATTTTGTATGGCAATTGGTGGTGGTACCGGTGGGATGTTACTACTCTTCATATCACCAGCTGATTGTTGATTGTTCTTTGTCAGGGTGGCTACATTGTAATCATTGTCACTGCTGGACACACTTTCACTATAACCACTTGTCAAGGAGGCATGCCGTAGTGTGGTATCTGAATTATTATTGCTCTGCGTTAAAGGTTGCGTTGTGGCCACATAAGTGTTATTTATCGAAGTACCACTCTCGGATAATTTTATAATGGTTTTATTTATCTCTTTATGGGATTTTGTCATATTCTTCATGGTATCATCGGGACGCATGGTGTTATCATTTACCATGGATTTCATGCAACGTTCTACATTCGACTTGGATCTCGATCTAGGTTCATTTTCATATAACCCCTGCTGATTCCAAATATTGTGTTTTGTAATTGTCGGGCCATGTGGTGGTGAGGGAGGTGTGACATTTGTCTCTTCCCTCACTGATGTCAGACGCTTCGATTTCACATCACCCCAACATGGACTTTGATCACCGGTCACGGAACTAGCCGAACTGTTATAACCACTCGACTCACCAGGAAATAGATCACAACCGGCACCCTTGTGTACGGTCATATCCAATTTATTGGAGCTTTTCATAACGGCCACTGCCTCGCTGAACAACACATCCGAGAAATCGATGCTATTGACAGTCAAAATTTGATCTCCTGGCCGTAGTCCAGCCTCACGGGCCACACTTTTTTCCTTGGTAAACTGAACAAAAATACCCGGTTTCCATTCGGGTCCCTTACATATGCCCAGGCCCAATTTGGTTCGGGGTGCCACATTGAGTACAATATTCACCACCCGTTCATTGCGATTGCGTAGAGTTGGATGATCCGCTGTGCTGCTACTCGATTGAAAGGAGCACTCCGATGGGGTACTGCTAATGCTGGGAATTTTCACCACATTCCAGGAAAGATTATCGGAATCCGTGCTGTAAGATAAAATGAAATGATGAAAGAGGGTAACACTGGGACATACATTTAGAAGGAAAACTTATATTCAGCATGGCTGAATATAGATTCCGATGTAAAATTTTCCATGTAACCGGGCTGAATAAGGTTTCCTGAATAGTGCAGAATAGTGTTTTCTGTAGGAAAACTGCTATTCAGCTTGGCTGAATAGTGTTTCCTATAAAAAAAAACTTCAATTCAGTCTGGCTGATTAGTGTTTTCTATAGGAAAACTGCAATTCAGCTCGGCTGAATAATGTTTTCTATCGGAAAACTGCAATTCAGCATGGCTGAATATAGATTCCGATGTAAAATTTTCCATGTAACCGGGCTGAATAAGGTTTCCTGAATAGTGCAGAATAGTGTTTTCTATAGGAAAACTGCTATTCAGCTTGGCTGAATAGTGTTTCCTATAAAAAAAACTTCAATGAATATGAGTTTCTACAGAAAATCTTCAATTCAGCCTGGCTGAATATAAGTTTCTCTCGAAAATTTTCAATTCAGCTAGACTGAATTGAGGTTTTTGGCAAAATTCTCAAAATACATACTCTTTTGATGGCAACATGCCCACACTGCGCACTTTAAGCACCAAACGATCTTGACTAGTAACAAGTTGACAGAACTCCTTGTGGATGGCATCATCAATTCTGAATCCATTGATACGCAATATTTGATCGCCAATCTGAAATATAGAAAGTAAATTATTATTAAACCAAATCTAATTGTTGAGAAAAACATAAATAAATAGGTGACACACAAACCCCAGAATAAAAGATCAATGAATTACAAATTTCAAAAAACTGACCCACATTCGAAAACGTTAAAAGAAAATTGAAAACAAAACAACATGCATACAGAATACAATTCGAAAAGTATCCGTCGCAGCTAACAATATTGTCCGCTAATTAAAATTCATGTGGAGCCACACAAGTATGCGGCAACCAGCGTTAAAGCGTCACAATAACATTCAAAGAATGTGTAGTACCGGCGGGCGGTACAGACACTCTTCGCCATACGTGAATGAGTTGCCCATAGAAGGTGATAATGATGATTCTGTTGAAGAAGCACAACAATCTATCAGGTTATGGGTTATGCTGACTGGCTGACTGACTGAAGTGAAAATTCAAATTTTGAGTACTGGTGACACAACCAGCTTCGAAGCATGCCACTTCATTACAAATTCAATTTTTATGTGGGTTCAAGAGGGAAAATATTGTTGGTGTGGAATTGAAACGAATTCAGTCAACACGTAAATAGAACACTAAAGTGCGCAAGTACTTTCACTGTTCGATTTAATGTAATAAATGTGGGAGGCTTCAATAATTTCGATATGACTTTATTTAAATTAGTTAGAAAAGAAAGTACAAATTCAACTTAGCTGAATTGACGATTTCTTATAGATAACATTATTCAGCCAGGCTGAATTGAAGTTTTCTTAAAGAAAACCTTATTCAGTCGGGCTGAATTGAAGATTTCGTATAGAAAAACTCATTCACCCAAGCTGAATTGAAGATTTCCTATAGAAAACCTTATTTAACCAGGCTGAATTGAAGATTTCCTATAGAAAACCTTATTCAGCCAGGCTGAATTGAAGATTTCCTATAGAAAACCTTATTCAGCCAGGCTGAATTGAAGATTTCCTATAGAAAACCTTATTCAGCCAGGCTGAATTGAAGATTTTCTATAGAAAACCTTATTCAGCCAGGCTGAATTGAAGGTTTCCTATAGAAAACCTTATTCAGCCAGGCTGAATTGAAGGTTTCCTATAGAAAACCTTATTCAGCCAGGCTGAATTGAAGATTTCCTATAGAAAACCTTATTCAGCCACGTTGAATTGAAGATTTCCTATAGAAAAACTTATTCAGCCAGACTGAATTGAAGATTTTCTATAGAAAATCCTATACAGCCAAGCTGAATAAAAGATTTCCTATATTCCTTATTATTTTTCTAAAAATATAATGTTATTACTTACCCTCAAACCCTTCTGTTCCGCTTCACTATTCCGATCCACATTGGAGACAAAAAATCCCGTATTATATTCCTTGCCACCTCTTACTGAAAACCCATAGGAAGGTGTGGCACTGGGTGTCACCAGCATACGACGTGTATGTGGACGAAAGAGCCGTATTAAGCGTATTCTTGTTGATGTTGGTATGGCACACCAAGATGAAGCTGCTGTGGTGCCGGTCATCATGTCACTGGAAGAACTAGTTGTAGAGCCCTGAAAGCTGCTACAATCGGTAAGTATCGAAGTGGCCATTATAAGGTACTGGTCGCTGCGTCACTGGTCACAAGAGTTAAGGAAACTGAAAAGATAAGGAAAAAATAGAGAGGTTACTAAATGGGAGGATTTTAAGGAAGGAATACAAAAGGGAGTGGGCTATCAGTTTGGTCCTCCTCAAAATATATTCTTTAAAAAAATCACACTTATGGATCTAAATATATTCTTTAAAAATCCTAGTACTTCAAAAAATATTCTTTAAAAAATTCACATTTCTTGGTCTGCAGGCCCTTCAAAATCCACGATTCTTGGTCCGCGGCCCTTCAAAAAAAATTCTTTAAAAAATCCACGCTTCTTGGTCTGCTGGCCCTTCAAAAAAATATTCTTTAAAAAATCCACGATTCTTGGTCCGCGGCCCTTCAAAAAAAATTCTTTAAAAAATCCACGCTTCTTGGTCTGCTGGCTCTTCAAAAAAATATTCTTTAAAAAACCCACGATTCTTGGTCCGCTGGCCCTTCAAAAAAATATTCTTTAAAAAATCCACGCTTCTTGGTCTGCTGGCCCTTCAAAAAAATATACTTTAAAAAATCCACGCTTTTTGGTCTGTTGGCCCTTCAAAAAAATATTATTTAAAAAATACACGCTACTTGAAAATGTTTCTTTAAAAAATCCACGCTTTTTCGTCTGCTGGTACTTCAAAAAATATTCTTTAAAAATCCACGCTTTTTCGTGCACTTCTTCATCATGTTGTAAACATAACACGCCTATGGCTCTGATAGCCCTCTTGTATCTGAACCCTGGTATTTTTCTTGCAATTCACAAATCCAAATAAATTAACCATTATTCGATCTATGCTCTCTGCCAGGTGTTATAACGAAATCCCATTATTTTTCCATTTGGAAAATTTCCCTTTTTCCACAAATATCGAAAACGAAAAAAATAAACAACAACAACGAGAAAAACGCGAAATCAAATATCATGGGAACATCAGCATGGTTATCCTCGTCGCATTGGATGGATGCGCATGATTTCCTATAACTGTAATCACACATTACAACAGGGTTCATCATCATCGTCAGGTGTGGGTATTATTAAGGTGTGCGGTTGATCCGACGGTCGGTTGCAATAAATAAATTTCTCCCAAACAGATATTTTTCTTTTCAGACTTTGTCATCATCCTCAACGTCGTCAACATCTGTTGCCTTGTGCAGCTGAAATAAGAGATGTCACTTGGCAAGTGTCGTTCCGCCACAGGAGTACAGCAACGACAACAACAACAACGTCAAGTATCATCATTACAACAATGAAATGTTGTGTTTCTTTTGATTGTATAGAAAAATTCAAAAACTAACAACTGAAAAAAAAAATGGAAATGAAAGATGATCATTTTCCATTTCAGTGTCATTTGACATAGGTTACGTGACTATCATTGTTGTCTTCTTCTTCGTCTTCTTTTTCACTTCCACTGGGGAGTCATGGAGTCAGATTTTGTTGATGCCTTGCTATTTTTTTTTCTGTTGCAATTTCCAATTTGATAAATTTGTTTTGACAGAAATGTGCACATCTTTTGTTTGTGTGTGTCGGTTGTGCCGCCACATTTTCTTATTTGCAATTTTCTTTTTAGCCATTGATGTTGTTGTTGTTATTGTTGCTCTTAACTTTCTGTTAATATAACAAATGTTTTCCTTTATTGCAAAGCCATGCACATACATATGTATGTCTGTCTCCCTGTCTGGTATATATGCCTGTATGTTTGCTTCAAAAGATGCCAATTTCAACACTTGTCCGATTTTGGTAACATTTTATGCTCATTCGACCGGGTGCCAGTGGTAATTATGGCAAAAAAATACATCGGAGACAGACATCTGAGACATTAGCACATGTGGCAAGAAGTGTGAATGAAAATTAAGTTGTAGGTATGTAAAGTGTGGTGGAATATTTTCTGAGGGACTAATAACCGATCCCCAGAACCATAAGGCTGGTTTTTTAAAGAATATTTTCTCAAGGGCCACCTGAAGTTTTTACTTTCTCAACCATATTCAGAGTAATAAGCGTGGGGTTTATATTTTAAAGGATCGGTGGGATGATAAGTATGGATTTTTTTAAATATTTTTGAAGGACTTTCACAGCCTTAGGCGTAGATTTTGTTAAAGAACATTTTTGAAGAGCCTTAGGCGTAATTTATTTTAAAGAATATATTTGAAGGACCATCAGAGCACTATGCGTAGATTTTTTAAAGAATTTGTTTCAAGGATCATCAGAATACTAGAAGTAGATTTTTTAAAGAAAAATTTTTCAAGGACCATCAGAAAACTAGGCATAGTTTTTTTAAAGAGCATTTTTTCAATGACCATCAGAACACTAAGCGTAGATTTTACGCCCTAGGCGTATATTTTTAAAGAATATTTTTTAAGGACCATAACAGCCCTAGGCGTAGATTTTTTAAAGAATATTTTTTAAGGACCATCAGAGCCCTAGGCGTAGATTTTTAAAGGAATATTTTTTAAGGACCACCAGAGCCCTAGGCGTAGATTTTTTAAAGAATATTTTTGTAAGGACCATCAGAGTCCTAGGCGTAGATTTTTTAAAGACAATTTTTAAGGAGCATCAGAGCCCTAGCCGTAGATTTTTTTAAGAATATTTTTTAAGGACCATCAGGGCCCTAGGCGTAGATTTAAAAAAAATTTAAGGACCACCAAGCCCTAGAAGTAGATTTTTAAAGAAAAAAATTTCATGGGCCATCAGAACACTAGGCGTAGATTTTTAAAGAATATTTTTGAAGGACCATCAGAGCCTAAAGAGCTGATTTTTAAAAAATATTTTTGAAGGACCTTCAAAGCATTAAGAGTAGATTTCTTAATGAATTATTTTGAAAGACCATCAGAGCATTAAGAGTAGATTTCTTAAAGAATTATTTTGAAAGACCATCAGAGCATTAAGAGTAGATTT
>NW_026879285.1:0-26677 GCF_032173495.1 Musca vetustissima
TAAAAAAGAGGATTGGGACAATCACAGAGGAGAAAAGTTATTGAAAACCGATACGAGGCCAAAAGGCAATGGTAGCTGGTATGGAAGAAGGAGTAGGCAATAAAATGATGAGAGAAAAAATCTAGATAATGCAGTTCATTACTTGTAGACAACTATAAATATTAAATCCGGCTATAATGTTCTTTCGGCATGGCGGAAATGAAAGTGGCAGTCCTGGTGTACCGGATGAAGACAGGCGGAAATAAATGAAGGAAAAGAGAGAACGAAAACAAACTATACAAGAAATCCACAAGACAGCCTATTTACCTGTAAGGAACGGAGACTCTATAAATTCCAAGAGGACGATGGTGATAATAATGCCCTTCTCTGAAACTGCTCTGACAGGTTGAGGAAAAAAATACAGTAACGTGATAATGCAATAAATTGAGGTTAGCATGTTAAGGGTAAATAAATTTATTTAACAATTTCTATTGCAATAAATTTCCCAATCTATTCAGATTAGCTTCTATGTACCACGACGATGTCCTAGTCATTATTGTGTTGTAGTAAGTAATGGGTTGCGATTTTTGTTTTGTTCGCGTGGAATTCCAGAATGCAGTTCGTTAGAGGAAATTCATATCTATTTTCAATTTACAATAAATTAGTAATGGAAATTGGAAATTGTGAGTTGAAATTTGCAACGAGGAAATATTTAAATGATTAAGGCTATAAGGATATTCAAAATAATAGGTTTTTGGATTTTAAGTTTGTAAGTTCTGCAATCAGGCGTGGATTTTTTTTTTAAAAATTTTAATGTATGCAAGTAGGCGTGGCTTTTTTGTAAAAAAGGATTTTTCAAAAAAAAAAAAAAAAATTAAGGCCTGCAATTAGGATTTTTACAAATATTATTCTGAGGTCTATCCTTAGGCGTGGATTTATTTAAATATTTCTCTGAGGTCTATCCTCAGGCGTGGATTTATTTAAATATTTCTCTGAGGTCTATCCTCAGGCGTGGATTTATTTAAATATTTCTCTGAGGTCTATCCTCAGGTGGGGATGTTTTAAAAACAATTTTTTCAAGGCCTGCATTTATGCGTTGATGTTTAAAAATATTTTTCTAAGGCTTACAATTTTTAGGTTTTTTAAAAAAATTATTCTGAAGTAAATCCTAAATATATGTTATTTTTGGATCCTTCACCTGACCCTCATAATGATAAAATGTGTTATCTCTCATTTTTTTGCCATGTTCAGCTTCATGATAATTTATTTAATTTGCTGTGTACCCTTTTATGTGGCAACATATTTGATATTCGAATGCTCTGAGTAACCTTCCTCTCTACCCAAGGGTTCAGTGTTGTTTGTGTGACCAAATGACATTCATACATCAATGGCCAAATAAATGACTAACAATTGTGACCTTATGTGACATATTATGTATGAAGGCAAAAAAAATGCTTATTTTGTCAATTTATTATGCAGAAGAGGCACAGGCTTTTGGAAAGGGGGACTCTCGAGTAAGATAAAGGTTACAGGGGATATTTAATTTTACTTCTTTGGATATTGTTAAAATGATTTAAAAAAATCTGCACACTACGGTAAGCATTCAAAAAAAAAAAAAAAAATATATATATATATATATATATTTATTTAAACCAGTAGGGAAAGTAGTAAGGTAGGACTGGGTCGACTACATGATACCCTTCAGACGTCGCCTTTTCGAAGGAACATTGACATGAAATTGAACGAAATTAAATATGTGATCTTTATCTATAAGTAAACCAACTAACATCAATCCCAACACATGCCATTCTGCAACCTATTCTAAATTTTGTAAATCGATGTCTGGCTCTCGTACGAACTAGGATTATAGACTTCGATCTAAAATTAACAAAATGGTGGACCTTTGAAAAAAATATTTTTGGAAAATCGAAAATAAGGAAGATCTTCACCGATTGGCTTTATCCTAGTTCATACGAGAGCTATACACTCCCAGAGAAATGTTGCAAAATTTGGAACCGATTGGATTATTAGTTTTTGAGTTATCGTGCCCGCCATTCGCAAAAAAATGTTTAGAGAAAACGCGTTTAAAGTTTGAGAAGCCCTTCAGTTGTCACTTGATGCTGACACAATAAATCGGCTATATCTTCAAGAGTTCTTGAGATTTTCACTTGAAATTTTGTAGAGACATTCTTTAATAAGTGTAGATTCGAATTATATCAACAACACTTTTGACCCCGAGAATGGGGGTCCCCTTAAAGCAAACTTTAAGGGGGCAATTTGGTATGCTTCACTATTTAAAATGTATCAATCAAGCACCCATTGACTATTTGGTGCACAATAAAAATGAATAGGTCGAAATTATATATGGAAGCTATGCTATATCTAAATCTGTACCGATTTCAAGAAAACTTGACACACGAAGGGTTATATTAACTTCAGTACAGTGTACATAATTATGTGCCAGTCTGCCAAAGTTTGGGTCTTTAGTGCACAGCTTACATAAAAACGGACGAATGTATAGGTTTTGTGCCCCGTAGGGATTTGGTGCCCCATTCACATTAAAGCGGATGAAAATATACATGGAAGCTATATATAAATCCTGATTTTCTCAAAACTTGACACACACCATTCTGGGCTTAATTCTTTACAATGTGCAAAATTTCGTGCAAATCGAAGGATATATAGGGACTTTGGTGCACCATTTACCTTAAATCGGAAGAAAATATATATGGGAGCTATATCTAAATCTGAACCGATTGTCACGAAATTTAACACTTAATTCAGTACGCTATGTCAAATTTCGTGCAATTCGAAGGATATATAGGGACTCTGGTGCACCATTTACCTAGAATCGGACGAAAATATATATGGGAGCTATGTCTAAATCTGAACCGATTTTTTTTCCATTCCAATAGGGTTCGTCCGTAGACCAAAGAAATAAGCTGTGCCAAATTTCATCCACAATTAAACATGGACAGGCAAAAAGGAACCATGTGTCTATATCGTTTCCTTTTGCCTGTTACAAACATATGCACAAAGACATAATACCCTGTGCCACAGTGTGGTGAAGGGTATAAAAATCCATGCCTGATGGTAGTCTTTGGAAAATTAATGTTAAAAAATCCACACCTGAGAAAAGTTTTTGGAGAAATAATTTAAAGGGACCCCCCATTCTCGGGGTCAAAAAATTTTTTTGATTTAATTGGAATCTACACTAATACAAGAATGTCCCTACAAAATTTCAAGAGAAAATCTCAAAAATTCTTGCAGATATATCCGATTTATTGTGTCAGCACCAAGTGACGGCTAAAGGGCTTCTAAAACTTTAAACTCGTTTTTCTCTTTTGCGAATGGCGGGCACGATAACTCAAAAACTAATAACCCAATCGATTCCAAATTTTTACACGTTTCTCTGTGAGTGTATAGTTATCGTATGAACTAGGATAAAGCCAATCGGTGAAGATCTTCCTTATTTTTTAACTTAGTTTGTGGTCAAAAATCGGCGATTTTCCAAAAATATTTTTTCAAAGGTCCGCCATTTTGTTAATTTTAGAGCGATGTCAATAATCATAGTTCATCCGAGAGCCAGACATGTACTTTGGAATTTTCGGTTTCCGATGTTCCAGTGAGGAATTATCATGCCCGCCATCAAAAAAAGGTCTTTTCTTTAATTACAAAAAACAACAAGAAAACAATAACACAAATTTTTTGTAAATTATTTTTATTCCCTTTTAAGTCTTCAAATATATATGTGCAAAGTTACAAACCTTAACAAGCATTGATATTTACCAGCCCATTGAAAATCTTGAAGAATTAAAATCGAGAATGGGTGGGGTTTCCTTAAAAAAAAAAATCCACGCCTAATTGTAGGCATTGAAAAATATATTTTAACAAATCCACGCCTATTTGTAGGCAATGAAAAATTAGTTTTGTAAAAACCACACCTTTTTAAAGTCTAATTGTATATTTTTAAATTTTCGTTAAATATTTTATATTAAATTGTAGTATTTTGTTTTAATCCAGCAAAAATATTAAAACAAAAATAAATGTACAAATTCAACAAGATAATCAAATTTCCAATCCTATTTGGATTCCGAACAAAAAGTAGAACAAATAGACCACCAACCGGCAAAAATATAGCAAATAAATATATTGACTATTCGCCAGTTGGCTAAGTATTTACATTTATTCTGGCACACATACACACACACAATAACACAAGGCAAACAACAATAAATAGGATAAATTTAGTATTATTTTATTACAACGACATATGGGATACTTCATAGAATTAAGGATTAATATTATAAAAAATATGTATTTGCAAAATGTAATCCTAAAGTATACACCCCTTACTTTTATTTTCAAAATATTTAATTTTTCCAAAAAAATATGTCTATTTGTCTCTTCATCACGTATGGAAACACCCATACACAATTATCCTAAACATGTGTATTTATTTTGTTCGACATGAAAAAATAGCACAGAGATTAAATTAAACTGGCAAAAAGCAACAGCAACTAAATTGATACAAACAACATCTATAATAGAAGCCACCATGTACTCAAACACACGCACAAAGATAGATGTGCACATACAAACACACACATATGAGCATAGCAATCGAAAACTTTCGAAAACGAGCAAAAACTATAAATGCAAGCATTTTTTGGAGATTGGAGAAAAATAGTACAACAAAGCAGGCAAATACATTCAACAATGCCTTTTCAAAGTCATTGTGGGATGATATCCGCTGGGAGTGGGGGAAAGGGGAATATACAAAAAAAAATCAAACTACAATCAAAGTTATTTGCCATCCTCCTACCCGATCCCACATAACTTTCATTCAAATAAAATGTTACACAGACACAACAAAACAAATGCAATCAATGTTAGAATCACAGACGACATACACACATCACCAAAGCACGCAAATAAACACACACACATACGCATCCATGTTCGCATTTTCACCATAAGCCACTTTAACATAAATAACTACGCAACAAACAACTACAATCACAGACACAAAGAGATTTATTGTGGAGCTTTGGCCCCTGCTCCCGCTACTCATACGAATGAATGAAGATATAATCAGTTGACAAACATGTTGCCATTTTGTGTTGTAACTGTCGATGTTGTTGCTGTTGTTCATACAGATGTGTCGCTCCCTCCATGCTTTGGTTGGAACATGAATAGCTGGGAAAAGTTTTTTGTTAGATAGGCTAAAAATAAGCCAGGATAAAGCAAGACATAAATGGATGAACACTTTTTAGCAATGTTCAAGGTCACATATTTTTAGGAACATGGAATTTCATGGACAAAA
Source organism: Musca vetustissima (assembly GCF_032173495.1). Lineage (NCBI taxonomy): Eukaryota > Metazoa > Arthropoda > Insecta > Diptera > Muscidae > Musca > Musca vetustissima. Next base: position 5,306 of record NW_026879285.1, read on the forward strand.
AATAAACATTTCTAAGACTATTGATTAGTATCGATGGACAGGAATGGCTTTTTTAAAGGGTTTTTAAAATTAATTTTTCAATGCCTAGTCCAAGGCGTGGATTTTTATACTCTTCACCACACTGTGGTATAGGGTATTATGTCTTTGTGTATATGTTTGTAACAGGCAAAGGGAAACGAAATAGACACATGGTTCCTTTTGAGAATATTTATGCATGTCCGTCCGTCTGTTCGTCTGTTGGTTTTAAATTGTAAAAAAGTACAGGTCGCATTTATAATCCGATTTCGATGAAATTTGGTACAGCTCATTTGTTTGGCCCAATGACCCTATTGAAAATGGGGAAAATTGGTTCAAAATTAGATATAGCTCCCATATATATTTTCGTCCGATTTTATGCAAATGGTGCACCAAAGTCCCTATATATATATCTTTCGATTTGCACGAAATTTGGAATAGCATACTGAATTGTGTCTAGAATGATGTGTGCAAAGTTTCGTGAAAATCGGTCCAAAGTCCCTATATATCCTCGATTTGCACAAAATTTGGCTTAGCGTTTTAAATTGGCTCTAGAATGTTAGTTGTGTGTTTCGGGAAAATCGGTCGATATAGCTCCCATATATAGATTTCGATATAGCTCCCATATATATTTTCGTCCGATTTTATGCAAATGGTGCACCAAAGTCCCTATATATATACCTTTCGATTTGCACGAAATTTGGAATAGCATACTGAATTGTGTCTAAAGAATGATGTGTAGATATAGCTCGTGAATATATTTTTCGGTCCAAAGTCCCTATATATCCTCGATTTGCACAAATTTGGCACAGCGTTTAATAAATGGTGATTTTTTAATTCAGAACACTTCGATATACTGCACTCAAGAGATTTAGTGTGAAAATGGAAAATTGTTTCATGCAATTTTTCCATAAATAACGGTTTTTATGAAAATACATCGACTTTGAAGTGGCCATATAATTAAAACATTGTGTGATTTTTTACTTGACAGCATTTTTTGAAAATATTTTTTAAAAAAGTTCTTTAATTTAGTTAAATTATGTAAACTTAGCACCGATAAAATCATTTACTGATAAAAATTTTTGAAAAAAATCTGTAAAATCTATCAAAAATGCCAAAAATGTGTTCAGTACACCTTACATTCAGAAAATAACCCTTATTATAGAAAATAAAGGTCCGAATGCACCAGAAATTGCTAGAATTAGTAGAAAACAATAAATAATTCTCAAAATAAATAAATATTTGAAATAATAACTCAAAAAAATGGGAATTAACTTAAAGGAACGATTCAACTTCGATAGCCTTTATTGAAGAAGGCCGGAATATTTTTGCAGTATGTGAGGAAATATCGATTGATATTGGCATTTATTATATCAAATCGATTGTTCGAGTAGTACAGAATATATTTCATCAAAAAAATTATCAGTCACAATAGAACGAACAGAGATCAACACCTATGTTGACGAGAAAACGTTTCTGGTACACAGCAGCATGTTTGATGGTTAACTCTTGACCCTTAAAATCTATTGAACATGACAATATTTTTCCAAAATAATATTTTTTGAATAGAATAATGCCCATTTAATCTATTTTAGCCTAAAAGAAAGAAAAATTTTACAATTTGACAAATATTTAAAGTCTTGAGTTGAGCATCAAAAATGCTGCTGTGTGGCAGAAACTTTTACTCGTCAACATATGCGTTGATCTCTGTTCTTTCTGTTGTGACTGGTATATTTTTTGATAAAATATATTCTGTACTACTCGAACAATCGATTTGATATAATAAATGCCAATATCAATCGATATTTCCTCACATACTGCAAAAATATTCCGGCCTTCTTCAATAAAGGCTATCGAAATTGAATCGTTCTTTTAGGTTAATACCAATTTTTTGAGTTATTATTTCAAATATTTATTTATTTTGAGAATTATTTTTTGTTTTCTACTAATTCTAGCAATTTCTGGTGCATTCGGACCTTTATTTTCTATAATAAGGGTTATTTTCTGAATGTAAGGTGTACTGAACACATTTTTGGCATTTTTGATAGATTTTACAGATTTTTTCAAAAATTTTTATCAGTAAATGATTTTATCGGTGCTTAGTTTACATAATTTAACTAAATTAAAGAGCTTTTTTAAAAAATATTTTCAAAAAATGCAGTCAAGTAAAAAATCACACAATGTTTTAATTATATGGCCACTTCAAAGTCGATGTATTTTCATAAAAACCGTTATTTATGGAAAAATTGCATGAAATAATTTTCCATTTTCACACTAAATCTCTTGAGTGCAGTATATCGAAGTGTTCTGAATTAAAAAATTTTCAAAAATACTTCAAACGAATCGAGGGCTGATCAAAAAATGTTTACCACAGTAAATGTTTTAATTCTGTGACCACCACTTTTTGAATAAAAGAAAAACACAGGAAAGCTCGACAAACGAAATTGTTAATGAAAAAAAAAAACATCATTGAGAGGAAAGTTTCAATGACTTCAAGAGAAAACATTAATAAAATATTCTTCTGGGGTTGATGATTGAAGTTTTTAGATGAAAAAAAGATAAGCATTTTCTTAACATTAATTTTTTTCAGGCTATCCTCAGGAAATCCTCAGGCGTATATCTTTTAAAATTAAATTACTGTATCAACAGTGGATTAAAAAAAATAATGCTTAAAGCCTAGACGTGGGGTTGAATTTTTAAGATACATTTTTCAAAGACTATCCACAGGCGTGGATTTTTTAAAATTAATTTTTCATAGACTATCCTCAGGCTTGGATTTCTTAAATTATTTTATTCTAATTTTTCCAATGCCTCTCGTTTGCTGCTCCTTTAGCCTGACAACAACAATTGCTGACCTAAAATATTCCAATTTTCAAGTAGTTTTGTGACATCGATGACTGACTGCAACACAACAATTGTCTCAAAACCAAGTCATCGTGGTTCCACCCCGACCGTTCTCCTCATCATAGCACTTTGAAAATCAATACTAATTAACAAAACTTCAACGAGGACGGAGGTTTTGTGTGGATAGTTCTGTTAGTTTTGGAGAATGGCTGAGGGTTTGTTTATGTTTCCCAACTATTACTGAGAGAATTTTTAAAATTCTGTTAAGTGGTTTCGTTGCTGGGTCAACTAATTGGAACTTATAGAGAAGTATATAAGCATTGAAATTGGATATTGGAAATTCATATAAATTTCAAATTGAATCAATACAAACCACTTCAAACGAAAATAAAAAAAAACTAGAAATCATATCCTGTCACTATTTTTAGAATTCCATTAAAACTGAAAGTATGTTTCTGACACAATCCATCAACTAACCATTTATACAGGCTTTTAAACATTAACAACTACATTTCATTGTTTAGCCGGGGGATGACACTCTGGGTATTGAGAGGGTAAAATGAAGTGACCAAACAGCAAAGAGCAACGAACACTCATCATCATCATGAAAATCAACATCAACAAAATGTAGCATCATATGTACATCCTGAATAGATCCTTGAAAATTTCAAACAAATAAAAATAAAAGTTTTTTTTAGTTGAAATTATCACTTTAGGTTCAACAAACAAATAGACGGACGGGCTGATGGATGGACAGACAGACAATCATAACGACACAAAAATTGTTAGTCTATTTGTTGGCAATCAACATGGGAAAAGTTTATTTTTTTATTCAACACAAAATGCCAAGATGATGGACACCGATAGCAAATAAAGTCTAAAGGGTTCAGAAACTTTTTTTTAGAAAATAAATAGAAAAAAGTAAAATGGAAAAACTGACAATGAGGATTAGTTAGGAACAAAGTTGGAGGGATTAAAAATTTATTACTGCAATGTACTAAGGACGGTACGCTATATATCAATTTTGAACACCATATTTTATTTTTTTATCTCAATTCTTTCCTTCAGGAGGTGTCAATATATGGAGGAGATGCCTGTCGATATATTTTATTATTGTCAGGTTTTTTTTATCACCATATCTTTAGAAGGCTGAATGATAACAACATCTTTGTAGGGTAAAAACTGACTATTCCCAGTAACGACTACGCCCCATATTATGGCAGAATTGAATGGGGGCTCAATCCCAACACACGGAACAAATCAGTATTTCTAAAAGTGGGTGAATATTAATAACTTTCGGCGGGGATATTTGTTACCATATACGACTACAAAATACCAAATTGCAGAGAATTTGGTTGAAAACGCGCTCAAGAACCTGACAATACCGAAAAGTGGGGTACTCTTATACAAGGACTACAAGTAAAAATATTTATAATTTTTAGTTCAGAGATTTGCTACGCAATAAGAACTCAAAGTACCAAATTTTAGAGAATTCGGTTGAAAAACGCGCTCTAGAACCCAAAAATAGAAAAAATGGGGCATAAACTTATATAGGGGCTACCCGAGAAAATTGACCAATATTTATAATTTTTTGTGGAGAGATTTGGTACCTATTAAGAACTCAAAATACTAAATGATAGCCATTTCGGTGAAAAAATACGATCAAATCCCCCAAAGTACTGAAAATTAGGAGGTGCCGTTATATGGGGGCTACCAGAAAAAGTGGATCTGTATTTATATTTTTTGTAGAGGCATTTAGTACACAATAAGAGCCCATTGCACCAAATTTCAGCGAATTCGGTTAAAAAACGCGCTCAAGAACCCAAAAAAAGAAAATCGGGGGTACCCTTATATAGGGGCTACCCGAAAAAAAATGACCTATACTTATAATTTTTTGTGCAGCCAATTCGGTCGAAAAATGCGATATAAATCCCCAAAATACTGAAAATTGAGGGGTACCGTTATATAGGTGGTGCCAGAGAAAGTGGATGGAAAAACGCGCTCATGAACCTCAAAATACCGAAAATTAGGGGGAAAACTAATAGGGGGCTATCCGAAAAAGTGGACCTATAATTATAATTTTTATTGGGGAGATTTACTACCCAATAAGATTTCAAAAATAATAAGGTTGAAAAACGCGCTCAAGAACCCCGAAATACTGCAAATCTGAGGGTACCCTTATATGGGAGCTATGCCTAAACGAGGACCGATATAGCCCATCTTCGAACTTGACCTGCCTGCAAACAAAAGACCTGCAAACAAAAGACCCTATGCAAAATTTTGGCGATCTATCTCAATTCGTTTAGACGCTAGAGTGATTACAACAGACAGACGGACATGCTTAAATCGTCTTAGAATTTTACGCTGATCAAGAATATATACTTTAGATGGTCGGAAATGATTATTTCGATGAGTTAAAAACGGAAAAACAAAACTAATATACCCTCCATACTATGGTGGAGGTTATATAAATGCACCCCTTGGACTTGGCATTGAAAAATGGATTTAAAAATCGGTTTATATAATGTTAGTATAGCATTGGAAACCCATACCCTTTTTCAGGTCTGTCAGAAAATATTTGACTTCCACAACCACAACAACAAAAAACTGAAAAGCCATTCTTGTGTGAAAAATAAATAGAAAATTTTCTGCCACCGCTTTATAAACTTCATAAACCATAAATGAACTATAAAGCCAGAGTAGCAACAAAAAAGGTAAATAATGAACACAACAAATCTGACAAAAACACTTCTCAATAGCGTAACAACATAAATAAATAGGAAAATATAACTATAGCTCCCGCTAACTTTATATTGCCTTCGAAACACACACAAACACACGCAGATGCTTAAACAATAACAAAAAACGCTTCAAAGGAGTTTTAAGGACACAAACATTAATATATCCCGCTGCAGCTACTACTACAGCTGATCACCATACCACAAAATAAAGGTGCTGCCGCAGTGATGGGCGGGAGGTAATGTGTTGAAGGACGAGGGGTGTGTGGTCTTGCAGTTTTCTAAAGTTCCATGTGGTTTTTTGTTGTGGCTGTTTCTGTAGTTGGCATCAAGGCTAGTCATCAAACTCTCAAGAACAGAGAAAACCGAAACAACCTAACCATATAACCCACCGAACTACAGACTCTATTGTGTTTATAAATTGATGGCGGCCGATGTGTTGAGGGGAGAGGGTACCAAACCCCAACAGAGTGGCCAGTAAACTTTAGTAAATGAAAAGAAAAAAAAAACAAAAAATAGAAAATTTAATTGCGAACAGAGATATGAATATTTCAATTAGAAAAACAAAAGGGGCTGTGAAATCGAAATCAAAGGCCATTCTCAGGCGTGGATTCTTTAACAAAAAATTTTCCCACAGACTAACCTTAGGCGTGGATTTTTTAAAATTAGTTTTTCAAAGACTACCCTCAGGCGTGAATTTTTAAAATTCATTTTTCAAAGATTATCCCTCGGCATGGATTTTTTTAAAACATCTCACGGCCTGAATTTTTTAAAATTCTTTTTTGAAACACTTTCTCAATGCTTAGATTTAAAAATTTTTTTAAAGCCTATTCTCAGGCGTAGATTTTTGATCCTTTATTTTTCAAAGACTATCCGAAGACTTTTATTCTTTTAAATTTATTCTTTCGAGGCGTGATTTTATAAAAAATATTTATGAATTCTTTACAATTAAATTTTAAAAGAATATCCCTGGGCGTTGGTTTTTTTAAATTAATCTTTCAAAGACTTCATACGGCGTGAATTTTTTAAATTTATTTTTTAAAGACTATCCTAAATATCAATTATTCAAATGCCCACTTCGGAGTTAAAGTTATGTTCTCTGTTCCTTATGGTATACCATGTTCGAAGTATATCACCTCCCCCTTTGTGTGTGTGTATATGTGTCCATATGTATTTGTTGCCAAAAGTCACTTGAATCCGTACGCAAAACTTTATCTTCCTGTGTAAAGCAAAATGGAATATTCGACAAAGTAAACATATGGCCATAGAATCTATAATGAAATTGGGAAATTTTTTCCCAATTCTGAAAGGATGAAATGAGTCCAAAGGAAGTATAGAAAGTAAAATGTTACCTACATACATATTTCTTTTCTCCTTTTTTCTTTACAAAACTTATTTGAATGTTCGAAAGAAATAAATTTAATGGGTTATTGGTAAATAATGGATAATAAATTGGACAAGTTTATGTTCGAATCCCAGATATCATTTCTAGGTAAAGAAGAGTTTTTGTAGGGATTCAGAGTGTTTTTTGTCTGAGCTGTCTAAGGAAAATGCCAAAAGTATAATTAAATTGGATTCGAAACAGTTCAGAAAGTTTTTGAAATAACAAATTTGACATTCGAAATTTAATAATATTTACATTAATTGAAGAAAATCAACACTTATAGGCAATGTGAAAAGAAATTAATTCTCAAATTTTTTTTTACAAAAATCCACGCCTATTTGTAGACTGTGAAAATTTAATTTTAAAAAGTTTACGCGTTTTGTAGGCAATGAAAAATAATACATACCTATTTATAGGCAATGACAAATTTTTTAAAACATCTACGCCTATTTGTAGGCATTGAAAAATTAATTGAAATAATCCCTAAACAAATCTGTAATTCTAATTGTTTATTTTTGCAATTAGCATTATTTTTTGTAATTTTGTAAATTCATTTACATTTTAATTGTAACTTTTACCAAAACCAATCTACTCACACCACCAACTAACCCGCCAATCATTTCAAAAATAACAATTACCCTCAAAATCTTAATTGGCCGCTAAACTGCCATAGTTAAATAAATCAAATTATTAGTAGTATGGCTTTCACAATAACAACAACACCAATAACTATTACAACAAACATTATCAACAATGTACACACATTTTTATTTAATACTTCACACCGTAATCTCTTAATATGCCACATAATGACATTATCAAATGAATTTTAATCAGGTACCCCGACCTCTTTGCCTCCCACGACCACTCTCTATCTGACAACTGCAGGCACAGCAATTACACAAACGGACACTATGCCATTATAATAATGTGTGTGTATGATAATGTCCGGCAACACAAATATACATTTCATGTCAAATTTCAATTTAATGCAAATTTCAAAAATGGAAAATTCCTGTAGACGGTATGGCAATGCAGATGTCCTTTCTCCAATAAATATGACGACCTCCTTTGACATCCTTAGAAACACCATCGAGTCTCAGAAATTCATTAACAGGTGGAACTCATTTGCATGCCTCAACTAAGGGTGCCAACAGGATACATTGCATACTTGCATAGGGAGATGAGTGAAAGTGCGCGGCTGTGTGTGTTCGTGCCTTTGTTTGAGATCTCTTGTAACCCTGAGGGTGTAGTTAATAATTAGTTGATATTAATTGGAAGTAGAGAAAACCATGTAATACGCATTTAAAAGAAAAAAATAAATAAATAAATAAAATAATATAAAAAAAATTAATAATTATAATATATACTTAAAATAGCATAACATAAGAAGCCGATTAGAGTTTTTAAAAGTACATGTTTGAAAGTATTTTAGTTATGAAATATTATTTTCAAATGGTTACAGTGGATCATAGGTAATTTTAATAAGGGTATCAAGGCGTATACGTTATAAGCATTAAAATATTTCGTATTAGACATACGCACTCATGTCCATGAAAAAGATCAGAGCTTTCAAATTTTTTGTTAAGGTCCAATATTAGTGGAGAATATTCTTAAATTATTATTATGTATTCATCAATGGTTTAAAAATATTTTTTATTATGGAGACCCGCAAATAGACGGATGTTTAAAAATATTTTTGGAGAACTATTCTCGGTTTCAAAAAAGTTAATTTTTTATTTTGATTTAATTTGAACCTACACTAATTCAAGAATGTCCCTATAAATTTTCAAGTGAAAAACTCAAGAACTCTTGAAGATATAGCCGATTAATTGTGTCAGCATCGATTGACGGGTTCTCAAAATTTAAACGCGTTTTTCTCTTTTGCGAATGGCGGGCACTATAACTCAAAATCTAATAACCCAATCGATTTCAAATTTTTAGACATTTTTCTGTGAGGGTATAGCTATCGTATGAACTATGATAAAGTCAATCGGTGAAGATCATCCTTATTTTTTAACTTGGTGTTTGGTCAAAAATCGGCGATTTTCCAAAAATATTTTTTCAAAGGTCCGCCATTTTGTTAATTTAAAACCAGTAAGGAAAGTAGAAAAGTCAGACTGGGCCGACAATATGATACCCTTCACCACTTTGGGTATATTCTACATATGTATCCCAACAGACGACGCGTTTTTGTTATATATCTATATCTGAACCGATTTCAGGGAAAATTGCCAGAGACTAATTTATATTACTTCAGTACGTTGTTTCATTCGGACTTGCTATAGATATTTTCACGCAGCTTAGCAACATCATTTTAGACTTAATTCAGTACTTCAGTAGTGTTGGCGGTTTATTTGGGATACCATTTGTATTTTGTTTTTATAAAAAACAACTATTTATTAGTGGGGAATGTATGACATTGATTGCCGAGGGGAAATGCAGGGAAGACTATAGTTTCGGATCACGCCACTGATCCTCATCAGTTCCCTTAGTTTTTTGTTGGGATATTCTCCCCAGAAGCTATTGCTTCTATACAAAAAACTTTTCAAACCCAAATGTCTCTTGTAACAAAGCGAAGTACCTAGCTGACCAACGTACCCTATACCAAAATTCGTGCAAATCGAAAGATATATAGGGTCTTTGGTACACCAATTACCTTAAATCGGATGAAAATATATATGGGAGCTATATCTAAATCTAAACCGATTTTCACGAAACTTAACACACATCATTCTAGACCGAATTCATTACGCTGTGTCAAATTTCGTGCAAATCGAAAAATATTAAGGGTGCACCATTTACATTAAATCGGACGAAAATATATATGGGAGCTATATCTAAATCTGAACCGATTTTCACAAAACTTGGCATACATCATTCTAGACCTTATTCATTACGCTGTGCCAAATTTCGTGCAAATCGAAAGATATATAGGGATTTTATTACACAATTTACCTTAAATCGGACGAAGATATATATGGGAGCTATATCTAAATCTGAACCGATTTTTATGAAATTTTACACACATCATTCTAGACCTAATTCATTACGCTGTACCAATTTTCGTGCAAATCGAAAGATATATAGGGGCCGTTTACATTAAATCGGACGAAAATATATATGAGTGCTATATCCAAATCTGAACCGATTTTTCCCAATTTCAATAGGGTTCGTCCTTGGGCCAAACAAATGAGCTGTGCCAAATTTCATCCAATTCGGATCATAAATGCGACCTGTACTTTGTTTACAATTTAACATCTACAGACGGACGGACAGACGGACGGACGGACATGCATAAATCGACTCAGAAAGTGATTCTATGCATATTCTCAAAAGGAACCATGGGTCTATCTCGATTATTTTTGCCTGTTACAAACATATGCACAAAGACATAATACCCTGTACCACTGTGTGGTGAAGGGTATAAAAATCCACGCCTTATAGTAGGCAATGAAAATGTACTTTAAAAATCCATGCCAAGGATAGCCATTAGAAAATCCGCGGATAAATGAATTTAAAAAAAAATCGCACCTAAGGATAGGCATTGCAATAATAATTTTTAAAAACCCATTTTAAAAAAGCGACGTCTGAGAATGGCCTTGTAAAATTTAATTTTAAAAAATCTACGCCAAGGGTCAGACCATGAAAAATTATTTTTTAATATTCCAGGTTAGGGTCCAGGTCTAGTCCTTGAAAAATTAATTTAAACACCTTTTTGTAAGCAATGGCACATTAATTTTAAAAAAAATCAACTATGAGGATAGTCTTTGAAAAAATAATTTTAAAAAAAGACTCACTCTTTGTGATATTCTCTGCCTTGAGCTAGGCATTTAAAAGTTTATTTTAAAAAAATCCACCAGACCATCTTTGCCAGAAAATGTCCTATTAATATCAGCTATTCATTATTATTTATTATGAATTGAGTTGTTACAACAGCATTCAATTATTTATACCCTTAGGGTTACAAGTCCTCTCAAACCAAAGTACGAACACTCAAGCCTAGACACCCTCGCCATATCCTTATAGTATATAGGATACATTATATCCTTTTGACGCCCTCAGGTGTGGCATGTAAATGAGTTCCACCTGTTAATGCATTTCCGAAACTCGCTGAAGAAAATGGACGGAGACATCTGCACTGCCATCCGTTTACAGGAATTTGCCATTTTTGAAATTTGCATTAAATTGATATTTGTCATGAAATGTATATTTGTGTTCCAGGACATTATCATACACATAATTATAATGGCATTGTGTCCGTTTGTGTAATTGTTGTTGCCCCACAGGTGTAAGAGAGATAGAGAAGTCGTGGTTAACAGACGGACCGGTGTGCCTGATTAAAATTCATTTGATAATGTCTTTATGTGGCATATTAAGAGATTACTGTGTGAAGTATTAAATAAAAATGTGTTTACATAGATGATAATGTTTGTTGTTGTAATAGTTAGCGGTGTTTTTGTTGTTGTGACAGCCATACTATTGATTTCACTGTTTAGCAGCCAATTAAGATTTTAGCGGATAATTGTTATTTTTCAAAGCTTTGTGGGTTGGTTGGCTGGTTGATGATGGTAGTAGATTGGTTTTTGTAAAAATTACAAAAACACAATTAAAATTTAAATTAATTGCAAAATAACAAAAATAAAGATAATTAAATAAATAGACAATTAGCATTACAGATTTGTTTTAAACAATAAAAAAAATATAATTTAATGAAAAAATATTTGTGGAACATTCAAAGTTATTTTTAGGCGCTAGATATAAAAACAGTATTGTCATTGGAAAGTATTTTCCATAAATTTCCGTTTTGTATTCTTTGAAAAATAAAAATCCGTAGTCAATTTCATGTTTAAATAAAGTCTTGGATATTCCACAGACCAAGTGGCTATGTGTGTGTGTGGGTTTTCTATTACAATAAGTATTTTGTCTCTATATTGTTTGCCATTTGAGAACCAAGTAGCCTTGAGATGTCTGTCATGCTGCCTCATCTTGTGTTCGGTCTCAACATTACGATGGTGGTCATTTCCTGTATGCATGCTTCTGTGTGGGTGGGTATATGTCAGGATACTTCTTATACTTCTAATGGTGAGTATAAGAAGTATTCTGACTATTATTATTATTGCGATCATCAATTTCTTTTCTTCCGCTTTATCGAAGATTTTATTTTCCTGATTACTCCCTCAAGTAGTCAATAATATTTTGTATCCTTTACTTTCAAATAGTTGTTAGGAAGTTGATTCACTTGTTGCAAATAAATATATTTATGAATATGTAATAGAAGATGAGGGTGGAAAATATATATTTGAAGGGATAATAATGTTCTGCAACAAGCTTTCAAAAATAGGTGAAGTGAGAAACAACATAAGATTATGTGTGAGAAATCAAGTGTATTGAAATTTTTAATTTTACCTTATTAGAGTTCTTAATAAAATCTCTACACATTTTTTAAGCCGATTAGGGTTTTTAAAAGTACAGATTGAAATTATTTTAGTTATGGAATATTATCTTCGGATGTGTATAGTGGAGCATAATATGGGAATCAAGGCGTATACGCTATAATAATAAAAAATTAATCATATTAGACATACGCACCCATGTCCTTGAACAAAATCAGAGTATTCAAACCGTTTGTTATGGTGCAATATTAGTAGAGAATTTTCTTAAATTATTATTTATCAATCAATCAATATCATCAATGTTTTAAAAATATGTTTTATTATTTTTTGGGGTTTTCAAAATTTCAGTAGTGTTGACGGGTTTTTTGGGATACCATTTGTATTTTGTTTTTGCAAAATCGTCAGGCTGAAGCCCAGTTCGTTGTTTTTATAAAAAACAACTATTTGGTTGTGGGGAATGTATGGCATTGTCCGCCGAGGATTAAGATCCTTAACAGTTCCCTTAGTTTTTTGTTGTAATATTCGACACAGAAGCTATTTATAGTTTGTTTCTTATTTATAGTTTTAAAAATATTTTTGGAGCCCTTTTATCGACAGTAGGCATGATTTTTTTTTTTAAATTTTTTTTGAAACCTGCATTTGTGGATTTATTTAAATATTTGTGAACAGTAGCAAAAGCCAATAGCAATTTTTGAAGTATTTATTTACCAAAAACAACCATCATATTCAAATGGTATGTGAAAAACGCAATTCCACTTGAAGTCAAAATGAAAAAAACCAACAAAATTCTTGTTAGTCAAAATTAGGCAGAATCACAACTCGGAGACAATACAACAAATATTTTTCGTTATTTTCCCATTTCTTTTTTTTTAATCACTTTCCACAACAAGGCCATGAAGATTATATTAATGTTGTAGATGTTTTTGTTATTGATCACACATTTTTTTTTTAGAAGCATTCATTCATCTCCAGTCGAGGCATTCATTCCATCCATAATTTGGTTCTGCCATCCAGCCACAACCATATTTAAACTAAACATCCCATCCATCCCTACATGGAATTTTTCGGTCTATGCATAGGCCATGGTCGGTTTCATATCTGGCGTGCTGGGATATGTTCCTGATACGGGGGGACGAAGGAAAAGAAGTGGGAACTGTTGAGGTTGTGTCATGTGTGGATTTATTTTTTCATTGACTAGATTTTTGTTGGATGCGTTTTTGCCAGAAAGCATGTCCGGCAAACAAGAAAATCAACAAAATTTTGGCAATTTGATTGACTGGTTATGGGAATGTGTTAGTTTTGGAATCAGATTTTTTGCAGATCATTATAAACCATGCAAATGATGCACGGAAATGCACAATGGGATACTGCTTATAGATGTGGAATTTTTAGAAATAGTTTTTAAATTTTTTTACATTCTATGTACAGGCGCGAAATTTGTATATGCTCTACAATAGCCGTAGATTTTTTAAAAATATGTTATAGAGGTCCTACAATAGGCATAGATTTTTCAAATTCTATTTATAGGCGTGGATTTTTTATACCCACCACCATAGTATGGAGAGTATATTAATTTTGTCACTCCGTTTGTAACTCATCGAAATATTCATTTCCGACCTTATAAAGTATATATAATCTTGATCAGGGTAAAATTCTAAGATGATCTAGCCATGTCCGTCCGTCTGTTGTAATCACGCTATCTTCTGAAGGAATTGAGATAGGGTGCTGAAATTTTGCATATAGCTGCCTTTTGTCTGCAGACATAAAATTACAAATATAGGTCAATTTTTTCGGATCACCCCCATATAAGGGTACCCCCTAATTTTCGGTATTTTGGGGTTCTTGAGCGCGTTTTTCAACCGAATACGCTGAAATTTGGTACATTGGTACATTCTTAATAGGTTCCAAATCTCTCCACAAAAAATTATGAATATAGGTTAATTTTTTTTCGGATAGCCCCCATATAAGGATACCCCCAATTTTCGGTATTTTGGGGTTCTTGAGCGCGTTTTTCAACCGATTTTGCTGCAATTTGGTATTTTGTATTCGTATAAATGTAACAAACCTCCCTACCAAAAATTATTAATATTCGCCCCCTTTTTGGGGTAGTCCCCATATAACCCCCTTTTATTAATATTAAAATAGTTATCTGATTTGTCCGCGTTTTGAGTTTGGTTCTAAGACTCTCCTGCGGAGGACAGCGAGATACGAAATTATAACGTAAGGTTCGATAATGAATGCGGTATACATTTAGACCTAGCCCCTGTGTGGAGGTTCCAGAAGGAGTGGACCAATATTCCCCATCTTTGAATTTGAACTAAGTTTGGAAGAAATAATAAGATGGGCAAAGTTTGGATGAAATCTAAATTTTCTGAAACGGGTTTGGTCCAAAGAAACTTGGGGTCTAGAACCAATATTTCGATGAGGCACGTTTTCACCGTGTTATAGTGTATACACCCTCATTAGCCATAAAGCTGAGGGTATAAATATCCATTAAAAATTTCTGAATTTTGTTTACATTATCCGTTTTTAGAAATGTCTGTATAGGTCCACTTTTTGGTATGTTCCCTATATTTTCATTTCTAGTACATGTCAGTATATCTATGGTGGAGGGTATCCAAAGTTCGGCCCGGCCGAACTTAACGCTTTTTCACTTGTTAATGTCTATTTATTGGTGTGGATTTTTTAAAGTCTATTTATAGGCGTGGATTTTTTAAAGTCTATTTATCGGCGTGGATTTTTTAAAGTCTATTTATTGGCGTGGGGTTTTAAAGTCTATTTATAGGCATGGATTTTTTAAAGTCTATTTATAGGCGTGAATTTTTTAACGTCTATTTATAGACGTGAATTTTTTGAAGTCTATTTATAGGCGTGGATTTTTTAAAGCCTATTTATAGGCGTGGATTTTTTAAAGCCTATTTATAGACGTGGATTTTTTAAAAATATTTTTATATCCCTTATATAGGCGTGGAATTTTTAAAGTCTATTTATAGGCGTGGGCTTTTTAAAGTCTATTTGTAGGCGTGGGCTTTTTAAAGTCTATTTATAGGCGTGGATTTTTTAAAATCTATTAATAGGCGTGGATTTTTTAAAGTATATTTATAGGCGTGGATTTTTTAAAGTCTATTTATAGGCGTGGATTTTTTAAAGTCTATTTATAGGCGTTGATTTTTTAAAAATATTTTTACGCTCTATTTGTAGGCGTGGATTTTTTTTGTTAAATATTTTTACCCTCTATTTGTAGGCGTGGATTTTTTTTAAAATATGTTTTTAGGGATTTTCTGGATATTTTTTAGAGATTTTCTGGATAGGCGTGGATTTTTTTTAAAATATTTTTAACCTCTATTTTTAGGCGTGGATTTTTTTAAGTATTTTTACCCTCTATTTTTAGGCGTGGATTTTTAAAATATTTTTACCCTCTATTTATAGGCGTGGATTTTTTAAAGCCTATTTATAGGCGTGAATTTTTTAAAGTGTATTTATTTTTTAAAGTCTATTTATAGGCGTGTATTTTTTTAAATATTTTACCCTATATTTGTAGGCGTGGATTTTTTAAATATTTTTAACCTCTATTTTTAGGCGTGGATTTTTTTTTAAATATTTTTACCCTCTATTTTTAGGCGTGGATTTTTTAAAATATTTTTAACCTCCATTTATAGGCGTGGATTTTTTTAAAATATTTTTACCCTCTATTTTAGGCGTGGATGTTTTTAAAAAATTTTTACTCTCTATTTTTAGGCGTGGATTTTTTTTAAATATTTTTACCCTCTATTTTTAGGCGTGGATTTTTTTTAAATATTTTTACCCTCTATTTTTAGGCGTGGATTTTTTAAAATATTTTTACCCTCTATTTTTAGGCGTGGATTTTTTTTAAATATTTTTACCCTCTATTTATAGGCGTGGATTTTTTAAAGCCTATTTATAGGCGTGAATTTTTTAAAGTGTATTTATTTTTTAAAGTCTATTTATAGGCGTGTATTTTTTTAAATATTTTACCCTATATTTGTAGGCGTGGATTTTTTAAATATTTTTAACCTCTATTTTTAGGCGTGGATTTTTTTTTAAATATTTTTACCCTCTATTTTTAGGCGTGGATTTTTTAAAATATTTTTAACCTCCATTTATAGGCGTGGATTTTTTTAAAATATTTTTACCCTCTATTTTAGGCGTGGATGTTTTTAAAAAATTTTTACTCTCTATTTTTAGGCGTGGATTTTTTTTAAATATTTTTACCCTCTATTTTTAGGCGTGGATTTTTTAAAATATTTTTACCCTCTATTTTTAGGCGTGGATTTTTTTTAAATATTTTTACTATTTTTAGGCGTGGATTTTTTTTAAATATTTTTTAGGGACCTATTTTTAGGCGTGGATTTTTTTAAAATATTTTTTCCCTTTTAGGCGTAGGTTTTAAAGCATTTACCATTGTGTATTTTTCTTTGTCCGATATTAGTTTGTTCATTTTGAAACATATAAATGTTTTTACTTCACCATAGGGCAAAAAAATCCAATAAAATTCCAACACCACTCAAAAGCCAACAAATCAATATTCAAAACACAGCCACACACACAGAAAACATCTGTGAATAACAAACTCCAACAAAGTAGTGTGTTCTGTTTACACTATAGGCCAGCTATTGAAAAAATTCTACAAATTTCCACACCCACACACACAAATGATCACACGTACAAGCATACAACACACATTTAAATGTGATACCTAAAAATAACTAAAGAGAAAATGTATTATTTAGGGGATGTATTTTGCAAGGGTTGAGAAAAACATATTTTAATTAATTTTTGTTTGTGGAATTTTTTGAAAAAGCAATAACTGTGACCTGATGCCATATTCTGACCTTAGATGAAATATTTTATTATGTATTTAAAAATAAGTCTTCATTCTAAAAAAAAATACATTTTCATTCTCTTGTATTTTTGTTCTTAAATCCGAGTTTCCTACACTGATCATTCAATTCAAATTTAAATTGAAATTTAGTAACATACACTTTGAATTTGGCATATTGGTACACACTTTTTGGACCCTCTTCCCGTTTCTACCCCACCAGGCATACGAATTTCAAAGGATCTGCTATAATCCATTCACTTATGGTGAAGCAATTGTGTTAAACATCCGATAATCTGCCAATCTTATGTTAAACATTTTACCTTTTGGCAATGCCTGAGACCGACAAACACCACCTGAGATATTTTGCCAGACACACACACTCTCTATACATATACTAAAATCCAATACAAACAAACAAAAACACACATTCAACATTATTGTTTGCTGTAGCACCTTTACAGCTACAAAGTAATTTTTGATAGTTTGTAGGGGACGTTTTACACATAATCACAACAAAAGTTATACAATTTATGCCACTTTATTCGTTTTTATATTTACAAACATATTTCGCCTGTAAATATTGCGTACAATCATAAGCACCAATTTCCTAAAATAATAAACAGATAAATATTCGATTAAACGAGGTTCCACTTTATTCCGCCATGCATGCATCACCAAACGATTTGATCTTTATTAATTAAAATCAGCAAAACTGCAAAACAAAAACAATATCTTAAAAAAAGAGCACAAATCTCTTAATTTTCACAACACTCACTTGATTTACATTTCTCTGAGCAATCTCTTTAAAATTTTCGACAATATCATTGATATTTTTTCCTTTTGTAAAACAAAACCAAAAAAACAAATTGTCTTCTTTGTTTTGTTTTTGTTATTCTCTCTCATTCTCTAATATTCTATTCATTCATAGTTATGTTTCATTGATAACTTGTTATTCTCGATGGCTATGGTGAATAGAGAAGAGTATTAAAGGTTCGTGTCTTGGGTGATGAACCTTCACAGTGCTCCAAGTATAAATAATTTACAATTATTTTACTAAATAGCACAAAAAAAAATTAATTTTCATGGCGATTTTCGTATTCTACGCATATTTTTTGGTAGAAATTACTTATTTTCTGAAAATTAAATAATTTTTATAGAAATCGATACCATTGAAAATGGTTGGCAACTTGATAAGTGTTAATCGATACCAATTTTACATGTTTCTTTATTAAACACTTTCGTAGCAGCCAACTTAACTTTGATCGACTTTCAAGACGAAAAATTCTTCCTTTTTATCAAAAGATTTCTAAGTAACCAGACCATTGTATTCTAAACATAATCTGCTAAAAGCTTTCCAATCAATAATTTTTTTGAATATTTTTCATTTAAAAAGTGTTTCAAAAACATTCGATATTAAACTTCGGCAAACATATTCTGAGGTAATAATAACAATTACAATGCGAAAAGAAAAATTTGGTAATCCAAAGTGAATTTTAGGCTTACGCAAGTACCAAAATCAACAAAAGAAGAAATAAACCATTTAAATTCATACAACCATCTTCTGAGATTCCAAAAGTGTTTTGGCCATATCGCTGAGAAGCTTTTGGTGGAGTCCGCCAGAAACCAAAAGTGAATATCCGGATCGGAATCTACAATTTTTGTTGCCTCTTGCCAAGCCTCTTAAGACCAATTTGCGAACCCGTCTTTTTTGGGGTACCACAGAAAAATTTCCCCGTAAGCATCACACTAAAGTACCAGATCACGCTACCCACAGGGTAGTCGTGCATCTACAGTAAACCAACCCCAACTACAGTAAACCAACCCAAAATCAGAACCTTTAGACACAAACATAATCCATCAACAACCATCAATTCAATGATATAATCCATATTTCTACTCATACCATATGGATGGCTGTATATGATATGGACCAACATAACCTATAAGGACCGATGTCGTCAACCATTCTATGATAAAATTTGCCGACATATAACATATCTCTGAAATAAAATCATACAGCTGTTAATGTCTGCAGTACAAATTTCTACAAAATCCGGAATAAAAACCTACAAAATTTGATTATACAATCCAAAAGTAGTCCTGTCTTTATAATATGCATGTGTGTGCAGGATAATCGTTGAAGTGACAAAAATAACCTATAATATATGAAACCATCGGAGATGCTATTATGAAATTTTCCGCAGTTAACCTACACATCTAAAAACATTTAACCTACACATCTAAAAACAAATGCAAATTTTGGAGAAAAACTGATAATTTTAAGTATTACCTTATATAACAATATATTTTGATGAACATGATATATATAAAATTTTTTTTTTTTCAATTTAAATTTGAAAGTTTTCACTTTCAACCAAATTTTAAATTCCATTTCACAAATATGTATGTTTATATCATGTTCACTCAAACATCATTATACATTTAATACCTAATTAATTTTTATTACATGATAGATTAATATTATTATGTTGCATGATATAAATTTATATCAATCAACCATTTAAATAACTCTCATACCAACGACATTGTACAACAAAGAGAAATAATCCAGCTTCCTGATATTGGAGAAGGCCTTCATCAATACCGGACAGCTTGGTAAGTCAGCTACGAACATTTTTTCTATTCTCTTTTATTAATTATTGAGAACCTTACTTTATAGTGTTGTTTTAATAATCTCTTTCGTTTGAAGAGAAGATCAAATCTCTTCCCATTTATTATCACATCAATTTTTTGAGTGAAATCTTGATTACTCTATAAAAAGTGCTCTCTGTAATTATGGTATGCTTTTGTAATATTCTCCACAATAATATTAACCCTTTAAGGGAACACACTTTTATAATCTAGTTAGATTTATTATTTTTAAATTTATTAATATTAATTAAAGTAAAAATTTTATATCAATTTATCTAAAATTATTACACACATACTTAAATACTGATATGATATGAATAAACCCTCTATTGAATTCATAATGAATTGGTAATCTTTTAAATAGACGTTTTCTTGCCATATAGGGATGCCAATATAGATTTAGTGGGATAAGAAAATAGGGGTCCATGTAATAATACTAAACCATATTGGACTTAGGTTGGTGAGGGTTAAGAGGTGATTTCTCTAAAACCATCTGAGAAATCCAGACTTTTTGATACTATTTAGACAACATCTCATCATCAATTTCTGTTATAATTTTAAATGGGGTTATAGATTTTTCCTGATTTTTATACATTTGGTCCATATTTTAGTATTTTTATTTAAGTTATTTATTTTTTTTTTTTTTGAGGGAGTCTATAATAATATCTGAACAATAAACGTGCATTGGTTGTAGGTTGACACGAACCCCCTCATTCCCGACTGCAGCTACACATCAATGGCTCCCGCCGTCTTCTTTGCAACCAAAGGCTAATTTACATCCTAGATGTAAAACAAAACTTATTCCTGTACGTTACAAGTTTGACATTTTGATTTCTAAAGGATCAACATAGAAGTCGTCGCAGACATCGATGTCGTCACATTGCTGGAAATTTTTGTTGTTGTGCCCCTAAAGCTACAAAAGGTATCGTTGTCAAATATCAGCATCAGCAGCAGGAGTATTGAGTGTTTAAGCATTTTGGGGGAAATGATATCAAATATTTGTTGAAGGGCGTTTTTCTTCATCTTCTACTTCTGAACAATAAAACAGTAAATAGATGACGAGCAATTTAAGAAAAGGGCAATTATGTGGAAAACCAAGACACATTGTTTGGAAATCGGAGGGTATGACAATCAGGTCAATTAAAAAAAAAAAAAAATAAAAATACACGCCTAATGTAGGACCTCATAAAAATGTTTTTAAATTGTGGAACCCCATAAAAATCACCGTCAATTCACAACTATTGTTGGCCCCCATAAACATATTTTTTAATAGATCCACACCTATTGTAGGACCCACAAAAATATTTTTGAAAATTTTGGTTTTAGACCTGTGTGCGTATGTTCAATATCCAATATATTTTAGTTCTTATAAATTATACGCCATGATACCCACTATTTATAATACTTATACGCCACTGTCTGGCATCTCAAGACATTATTCCATAACTAGAATTCTTCCAGCCAAAGGTGTCAGTATTTTCTTAAAGCTTTTCATATATA
>NW_026879286.1:0-26607 GCF_032173495.1 Musca vetustissima
ATCATCTTAAAATACATTTCTATTGATAGTTTCCATTATATTAAGGATCTGTTTACTGACGAAAGCAAATTTAATTCGCACGGATCAGATGGAAAGATGTATGTGTGGCGTAAGCCAAATGCTGAATTTAATCATAAGAATACAAAAGCCACTGTTAAGCACGGATGAGGTTCTGTTATGGTTTGGGTCTGCATGTCGAGTGCGGGAATATACAATTTGCATTTTATTGATGGTAAAATGGACAAATTTGTCTACCTCAACATTTTAAAACAAAATGTAAATCAAAGTGCAGACAAATTGGTAATTGCGAACAACTTTGCCTTTTATCAAGACAACGATCCCAAGCACACATCAGGTGTTGCAAAACTTTGGTTGATCCATAACTGTCCCAAACTTATAAAACACCTGCACAGAGCCCAGACCTTAACGTAATTGAGCATCTTTGCTAGTAATTAGCTAGAAGAGTGTATGAAAAAAATGAAACTCCTTGGTACAGCTTAAGGAGGCTTTACTGAAATCGTGGAACTCCATAGAGCCGGAAGGTATGCCAGAATTTGGTCAAATTAATACCGAAGCATTTACAGGCCGTTCTGGACAACAAAGAATATGCAACTAAATATTAATTTCTCGTTTTTTTGCATTTTTTGACATTGATACTTTGCATTGTCCGATTTTGCGTTGAGCACAATAAATTGAGTTAATTTTGTTTTTCTGGCGAAATTTACTGTTATCACTAGGAAAGTTGTTGTTTTTTGTATTGTTCAGAAATATAAGTAAGTAATGTGTAAATAAAAGCGAAAAAAACTACACATTTAAACAATTTTTTTGAAATGTATAGCATTATTATATCTGACAACCACTTGTCCGATTATTCGATGGAGCCACTGTATATTGAACATATATAGCTAGAATAATGACAGTTTATGTGGAATTCAGGTAGGAAAGTGGTGTTGATGTATAGAAATGGTTTAAGAAATTCGAATTTTTATAGATATAAAAAGTATTCTAAATTTGGAATTTTTTTTTAAAAATACTATTGGAGTAAAATACGTAATTATAGCTGAAATTTAGGTTACTGTTTAAGATTGAGCTATAGAGACATATTTGGAAGTTGGTTTTTATGTGTACGAAAAGTACTAAACAGCACTACATTTGGTACAATTTGGATTTGGGTGAACGGAGAGAGTTGGAAACCTAAAATTTGGAATAATGGTTGCTGTTGGAATATATAATTGAGATATGGAATCATAGTTCTTATGTGTACTAAATGGTACTATATTTGGTACAACTTGACTAAGTGTAATCGGATAGAGCTAGACTCCAGAATTTTGGAATTAAAATTACTGTTGGAGGATTGAAGTAGTTTAGAGAATTCTTAATTATACAAACAAAAATACTAAATGGTACCAAATGGTTTACGAAATGTTTTAGTGTGAACGGATAGGGCTGAGAAATGCAATTTTGAATTTAAATTACAGTTGGAGAGCAGGATTGAGATATGCCGGTAGGATTGCAAATTCGTAAATATGTGTACTAATAGGTACTAAATTTGGCACAATTTATATTTGGGTGGCCGGATAGAGATGAAAATTATTGTATTATTGGGATTTCGTACTTATGGATACGTGAAGCACTAAATATGGTACAAATCGTTTTGTGTGAACGGGAGTCCTAAAATTTGGAATTAAAATTAAGGTTGGAGTGTAGGATTGAGACATGGTGGTAGATTTGAAAATGCGTAATTATTTGTACTAAATGGTACTACGTTTAGTACAATTTAGATTTGAGTGAAAGGATGGATATGGAAAACTTATAATTGAAAATAAAATTACTGTTAGAGTACAGTATTTAGACAGTGTTGGAAATTAAAACTCATAAATAGGAAAAGTACTAAATGGTCCTAATTATGGTACAATTTGGATCTATGTGAACAGGTAGGGCTGGGATCCTGAAATGTATGATTAAAATAACTGTTGCAGTGTGGAATTTAGGCAGTTTTAGAAACTCGTACATATGTCTACGTAAAGTAATAAATGGTACCAAATTTGGTACAATTTGGATGTTGGTGAACGGATAGAGTTGGAATCTTTAAATGTGATCTTAAGGGTATTATTGGAGTGCATGATTAAGGTAGTTATGGAAATTCGTACTTATGGGTACGAAAAGCTCAAAATTTGGTACAATTTGGACTTTGGTGAACTAGTAGAACTTGAATCCCGAAAGTTGCAACTTAGGTTGGGAGTGTAGGAAAATTGCAGAATGGTACCAATCTGGTACAATTTGGTGAAAAAACAGAACTGAAATTCTTAAATTTGGACTTATTGATTACTATTTGAAAGTAGGTTTGGAATATTGAGGTAGGTTTGAAATATGGGTACGAAAAGTACAAAATGGTACAATTTGGACTTTGGTGGAATTGAGATTACTGTTGGAGTGTAGGATTAATGTAGTTTTAAACATTTTTATTTATGGGTATGATTTGGTTGAATCCTTAGATTTGGGATTTTGTTTATATTAGTTCCGTTCCAGAACCTAAAAGATTCTACTCATTTTACATGTTTTGCAACTTTTTACTCGAAAACCGTTCCTCAACCCACAAAACTGGTAAAACATTGACTCAAATTTAAGAGAGCACAAAACAAAATGGCGTTCTCTTTGTAAACTTTTTACTCGAGAAATTTGGTCGAATAAAAATGGTAAACAGGAATGCCTACTTCTCATTGGCTGTTATGTTGATTTTGAAGTATTGCCATCTAATTTTGGCATATTTACTAGATTTTCGTTCCGGAACTTTTTAAATTATTTTGTACTCTGAGAGCAATTTTGAAATGTTTCCCTTTTACTAGATTTACTATTAAAAAAATGCTGGAACAGACCAATTAGCAGCAAAAGACCACCCAAGTTTTCGTGGGAAGCAAAAGCTCATAAAAAAGGGTGTCAAATTACAGTTGTGCACCGGCAAATCTACCCTACTGTCGTTGTTTAATATTACAATTCTCCACAAATTATCGTTGTAGCGGAGTTGGGTTCCGAATTTGTTACTGCAGATTTATCTGCGGATCCACTCCCGATTTTGTTCGAATTAAAATGCTCACACTGCACTATACACATATGGTACCTATTACTTAAATTTGTATACTCTCGTCAAACTTATTATACTTGCTTGTAATGTTTTGGAACAAACCTTGATGTTTCAAGGGGGTCGGCAATATGGGGGATGGGTTTAACATTTTTTGATGTTACTGGTAATGCGAATTTTTCCCCATTGATAGTATCCATTTAGACTCCTTTGTAAATTTATGTCAGTATAATTTATAACCAGTCCTTATTAAATATTAGGTTATATTCTTTAAATGTATTACTTTTCAGTTTTTTAATCTCGGATAAGTGTGTCTGTTTAGATTTTTTTAATGTTGTAATATTTGTTCCATTGCTCGTCTTTAAAATAAATGTCCTCTTATTTTTCATGAAAATTTGGTACATAAAATTTATTTGGCCCAAGGAGGAACTGTATTGAAATTGTTGAGAAAAATCTAGATATTGTGTGCTAAATTTCGTGAAAATCGGTTCAGATTTAAATATAGCTTCCATATATATTGTCGTCCGATTTTATGTAAATGGTGCAGCAAATCCTCTTTATATTTTTCGATGTGCACGAAATTTTGCATAGCGTACTGAATTAGGTCTAGAATGATTTTTTCGCCGAATTATGTGTGGTTTCTGTAATTGAACTAGCAGTTCAATTAAGCGGGTATGGGATAATTGGTTCCTCGGCTAATTGAACAAAAAATTGTGCAAATTTTAATTTGCAATTAACCGAAAAATACTGTATTATTATATATTTTTTTACAAACCAAAAACCTCTTTCAAACACTTTTTGGAATAACAAGAAATAAGGTATATTTTGGCTTTTTGCCAGGAAATTCGTTCGAGCGCAGCTCATTTTAAGATAGAAAATGGATAAGATGGAGAATGGATATTTGGCAACTCTATGTCTGAGTAAACGCGTGTGCTTATATCGCAGCTGATCATTCGCTAAATTGTTAACATTCTTGCCGTCCGCTAGCTATCTGTTCATAAAAATATATCGGATAATAAATTAATTTTTACGAAAAACTGAAGTCTTGGTGAAATCTCATATATATTTCATAAAATTCATAAAAAACTTTTTCCGGTATTGTGTTGCATCATCTATTGAGAAGTTGTCTTCTGACATTTGTTGAGAAATACCGTTGATGTATATAATTTGTTGCTGCTGCCGCTGTTTTTGCTGTTGTTGTTGAAAATGCCGGGTCCGAAAGCTAATAAGGCAATTGTGAAATGTGGAATGTGCTCCAATGCTATATCTAAATCTCAAGGGAGCATAGAATGTAAAATATGCTGCGCATGGATTCATGCGTCGTGTGGAAAACTTACGGATCATGACCTGTCATTATTTAGATCTACAAAAGTGGGTTCTTTTATTTGCTCTGTATGTGAGAATAACCTTAGCAACATACGTGAAAATAATGTTGTAGCTGATGACATTCGAGATGTAAAGAAGCAGTTGGACTCGTTTATTTTAACCCATCAATCTGAACTAAATGCTATTAAATACGCAAGTGAAAGTATGAAAGCAGATTTGAATTCTTGCCTGTCGGTGATAAAGACTGACATTATTAAATGTAATGATCGTATCCATAATGTTGAAGAGGCGACTTATTCAAAGATATCCAGATTGGAGGCTGAAAATAATATTCTACATAGAAGAATTAACCGTTGCGATTTTATTATTGGTGGCTTGCCAGATGGGCTTCAAGATCTTATTGCCCCCGTTATTTCTGTTGCTGCATTCTATAGAGTGGAATTAAACAAAAGTGATGTTAACCATGTCTGCTATGTCCATGGAAGAAAGCAATTACTTGTCAAACTAAATAATGTTGTTTTGCGGGATGAAATAATGAAGCAGTATTTTAAAACCCGATCATTGCGTGTTTGTGATGTTATGAATGAGGGTCCTGGTTGTGACGTTACAAGCCGCGTATATCTTAATGATCACTACACTCCAGCGGCTGCTAACCTGAGTTTTATATGTAGTAAACTTCGTAGATTAAATATTATTTCAAAGTTTAAAATTTTAAATAGAGATAATGCTCTGGCGGAGATAACTGATTCTAATGGTGTTAAGACTAAACGAGATACAAACTACTGTAGTTCATTGCTGCCGCGATCTGAAGTATTGCATACTCTGTAATAGTTTATTCTTGGCATCATTATTTTTTTTACATTATACTTATCATTAATTGTATGATCAGCTGTGAAACAGTATTCAGTATTATTTTAAGATAAAATGTTTTTTAATGAATTTATAATGAATACCATGTTATTAATATATATCTTTTGGCCCCCCATTAATTCTTTTTATAATAAATTTGATGTCTTCTAATAATAACTTAGGTCCTATAGTTAGCAGTAGTGCATATATCGAATCAGTTGTTCTTCCTTTCCAGAACCAATTAAAAATTGGTCACTGGAACTGTAGAAGTTTAAAACCACCTTTTAAAATGGATGAGATAAGGAGTATTATAAATTATAATGTTTTAGATATATTTGCTATTTCTGAAACATGGCTCTCAGCTGAAATTCCTGATTCTTCTGTATCTATTCCAGGCTACAAACTGGTTCGCAATAATAGAGGAGGTGGTGTTGCTATTTTTATTTCGAATGGACTTCGTTTTAGACGTAGTTTTGTGGTTTCTGTTACTTCTTGTGAATCTCTTTTTATCCAGTTAGAACTTAACAATGCGAAAATATGTTTCGGAGTTGTTTACCTGCCCACAGGCAACATAGATGATTTTGAATATTATCACCGTGATTTCTTCTCACACCAACCTAATATCGTTTCCGTTGGTGACTTCAATTGTAATCTATTCAATGTTTCTAGATCTAACTACTTTCGTGCCTTTTGTTCGCGTTTCAATTTCTCTATTGTGCATAATTCGAAGCCAACACATTTGGACTTGAGAAGAAGAACAACATCTCTGATAGATTTTATTCTTGTTAGCAATTTTTCATCCTTAAAATTCTCTGATCAAGTCCAGTGTCCCACAATCTCCGATCATTCATTGATATTTGCAGCTCTATCCTTTGAGTATAAATCACAAGATTCTATAGGAATTATGCTGATATTGATTGGACAGGCATTTGTAACTTTTTAAATGAATACGACTTTAGCAAAGTTGTCAATGCAACTGATGTTGATTTGAAGTCTATAGAAATTTCTAGTCTCTTAAATTGCCTTTATAAATATGTTCCTGTTGTTAGGAAAACAATAAAGTCGAATGATAACCATTGGATTAATTCAAGGGAGATTCGTTTTTCTAGGTCTATCAGAGATATGTCGTTCTCAGTATTTCAGAGTGATAAATCAGACCAGAACTGGAAAACGTTTTGCAGATATCGTAATAAGGCAAAGAATGTTATGAGGAAGTGTCGTATACAAAAATAAAATATATATATTTTAAAGAGCTTAGTGTTAAGTGAGTGAGTGACGGACTGACAGATCATCGCCCAGACGAAACGGCTGAAGCTAGAAGCTTGACATTTTGGGTGTGGGCTGTTGTTGGGGTGTAGGCGTGAAATAAGGCTGGGTTTTTGGAAATTCGAACTAGAAGGGTACGATATGTACTAAAATGTACCAAATATGATACCATCTGTATTATGCGAACGCGAAGATCTAGAATTCTGAAATTTGGAATGTGGGTCACTGATGGAAAGTTAGAAAGCTGTACAAAAGGTTATTGGAAATTCGACCTATAAGTGCACTAAAAGTACTAAA
This sequence comes from Musca vetustissima, assembly GCF_032173495.1. NCBI lineage: Eukaryota > Metazoa > Arthropoda > Insecta > Diptera > Muscidae > Musca > Musca vetustissima. The sequence continues at coordinate 6,818 of NW_026879286.1, forward strand.
CATTACTAAATTTAGTACTAGTGTTATATATGTGAACATATATAGCTAGAATAATGACAGTTTATGTGGAATTCAGGTAGGAAAGTGGTGTTGATGTATAGAAATGGTTTAAGAAATTCGTATTTGAATTTTTATAGATATAAAAAGTACAAAATTGTACTAAATTTGGTACTATTTGCATTTATTTGAGTGTAAAATTATGGAAAATATGAATTAGGGCTACTATTGGAGTACAGGAATGTGTTAGCTTTAAAAATCGTAATTATGTGTACGAAAAGTACTAAATGGTACTAAATTTGGTGCAAGTTGGATTTAGGTGAAGAGATAGAGCTGTAGTCTTCAAATTGGGAATTAAAATGACTGTTGGAGTGTTGGATTGAGGTAGTTTAGGAAATTCGCACTTATTGGTACGAAAAGTGCTATATGGTACTAACTTTAGTACAATTTTGATTTTGCTTGAATGGATAGAGCTGAAATTTAGGTTACTGTTTAAGATTGAGCTATAGAGACATATTTGGAAGTTGGTTTTTATGTGTACGAAAAGTACTAAACAGCACTACATTTGGTACAATTTGGATTTGGGTGAACGGAGAGAGTTGGAAACCTAAAATTTGGAATAATGGTTGCTGTTGGAATATATAATTGAGATATGGAATCATAGTTCTTATGTGTATTAAATGGTACTATATTTGGTACAACTTGACTAAGTGTAATCGGATAGAGCTAGACTCCAGAATTTTGGAATTAAAATTACTGTTGGAGGATTGAAGTAGTTTAGAGAATTCTTAATTATACAAACAAAAATACTAAATGGTACCAAATGGTTTACGAAATGTTTTAGTGTGAACGGATAGGGCTGAGAAATGCAATTTTGAATTTAAATTACAGTTGGAGAGCAGGATTGAGATATGCCGGTAGGATTGAAAATTCGTAAATATGTGTACTAATAGGTACTAAATTTGGCACAATTTATATTTGGGTGGCCGGATAGAGATGAAAATTATTGTATTATTGGAATTTCGTACTTATGGATGCGTGAAGCACTAAATATGGTACAAATCGTTTTGTGTGAACGGGAATCCTAAAATTTGGAATTAAAATTAAGGTTGGAGTGTAGGATTGAGACATGGTGGTAGATTTGAAAATGCGTAATTATTTGTACTAAATGGTACTACGTTTAGTACAATTTAGATTTGAGTGAAAGGATGGATATGGAAAACTTATAATTGAAAATAAAATTACTGTTAGAGTACAGTATTTAGACAGTGTTGGAAATTAAAACTCATAAATAGGAAAAGTACTAAATGGTCCTAATTATGGTACAATTTGGATCTATGTGAACAGGTAGGGCTGGGATCCTGAAATGTATGACTAAAATAACTGTTGCAGTGTGGAATTTAGGCAGTTTTAGAAACTCGTACATATGTCTACGTAAAGTAATAAATGGTACCAAATTTGGTATAATTTGGATGTTGGTGAACGGATAGAGTTGGAATCTTTAAATGTGATCTTAAGGGTATTATTGGAGTGCATGATTAAGGTAGTTATGGAAATTCGTACTTATGGGTACGAAAAGCTCAAAATTTGGTACAATTTGGACTTTGGTGAACTAGTAGAACTTGAATCCCGAAAGTTGCAACTTAGGTTGGGAGTGTAGGAAAATTACAGAATGGTACCAATCTGGTACAATTTGGTGAAAAAACAGAACTGAAATTCTTAAATTTGGACTTATTGATTACTATTTGAAAGTAGGTTTGGAATATTGAGGTAGGTTTGAAATATGGGTACGAGAAGTACAAAATGGTACAATTTGGACTTTGGTGGAATTAAGATTACTGTTGGAGTGTAGGATTAATGTAGTTTTAAACATTTTTATTTATGGGTATGATTTGGTTGAATCCTTAGATTTGGGATTTTGTTTATATTAGTTCCGTTCCAGAACCTAAAAGATTCTACTCATTTTACATGTTTTGCAACTTTTTACTCGAAAACCGTTCCTCAACCCACAAAACTGGTAAAACATTGACTCAAATTTAAGAGAGCACAAAACAAAATGGCGTTCTCTTTGTAAACTTTTTACTCGAGAAATTTGGTCGAATAAAAATGGTAAACAGGAATGCCTACTTCTCATTGGCTGTTATGTTGATTTTGAAGTATTGCCATCTAATTTTGGCATATTTACTAGATTTTCGTTCCGGAACTTTTTAAATTATTTTGTACTCTGAGAGCAATTTTGAAATGTTTCCCTTTTACTAGATTTACTATTAAAAAAATGCTGGAACAGACCAATTAGCAGCAAAAGACCACCCAAGTTTTCGTGGGAAGCAAAAGCTCATAAAAAAGGGTGTCAAATTACAGTTGTGCACCGGCAAATCTACCCTACTGTCGTTGTTTAATATTACAATTCTCCACAAATTATCGTTGTAGCGGAGTTGGGTTCCGAATTTGTTACTGCAGATTTATCTGCGGATCCACTCCCGATTTTGTTCGAATTAAAATGCTCACACTGCACTATACACATATGGTACCTATTACTTAAATTTGTATACTCTCGTCAAACTTATTATACTTGCTTGTAATGTTTTGGAACAAACCTTGATGTTTCAAGCGGGTCGGCAATATGGGGGATGGGTTTAACATTTTTTGATGTTACTGGTAATGCGAATTTTTCCCCATTGATAGTATCCATTTAGACACCTTTGTAAATTTATGTCAGTATAATTTATAACCAGTCCTTATTAAATATTAGGTTATATTCTTTAAATGTATTACTTTTCAGTTTTTTAATCTCGGATAAGTGTGTCTGTTTAGATTTTTTTAATGTTGTAATATTTGTTCCATTGCTCGTCTTTAAAATAAATGTCCTCTTATTTTTCATGAAAATTTGGTACATAAAATTTATTTGGCCCAAGGAGGAACTGTATTGAAATTGTTGAGAAAAATCTAGATATTGTGTGCTAAATTTCGTGAAAATCGGTTCAGATTTAAATATAGCTTCCATATATATTGTCGTCCGATTTTATGTAAATGGTGCAGCAAATCCTCTTTATATTTTTCGATGTGCACGAAATTTGATTTTTTCGCCGAATTATGTGTGGTTTCTGTAATTGAACTAGCAGTTCAATTAAGCGGGTATGGGATAATTGGTTCCTCGGCTAATTGAACAAAAAATTGTGCAAATTTTAATTTGCAATTAACCGAAAAATACTGTATTATTATATATTTTTTTACAAACCAAAAACCTCTTTCAAACACTTTTTGGAATAACAAGAAATAAGGTATATTTTGGCTTTTTGCCAGGAAATTCGTTCGAGCGCAGCTCATTTTAAGATAGAAAATGGATAAGATGGAGAATGGATATTTGGCAACTCTATGTCTGAGTAAACGCGTGTGCTTATATCGCAGCTGATCATTCGCTAAATTGTTAACATTCTTGCCGTCCGCTAGCTATCTGTTCATAAAAATATATCGGATAATAAATTAATTTTTACGAAAAACTGAAGTCTTGGTGAAATCTCATATATATTTCATAAAATTCATAAAAAACTTTTTCCGGTATTGTGTTGCATCATCTATTGAGAAGTTGTCTTCTGACATTTGTTGAGAAATACCGTTGATGTATATAATTTGTTGCTGCTGCCGCTGTTTTTGCTGTTGTTGTTGAAAATGCCGGGTCCGAAAGCTAATAAGGCAATTGTGAAATGTGGAATGTGCTCCAATGCTATATCTAAATCTCAAGGGAGCATAGAATGTAAAATATGCTGCGCATGGATTCATGCGTCGTGTGGAAAACTTACGGATCATGACCTGTCATTATTTAGATCTACAAAAGTGGGTTCTTTTATTTGCTCTGTATGTGAGAATAACCTTAGCAACATACGTGAAAATAATGTTGTAGCTGATGACATTCGAGATGTAAAGAAGCAGTTGGACTCGTTTATTTTAACCCATCAATCTGAACTAAATGCTATTAAATACGCAAGTGAAAGTATGAAAGCAGATTTGAATTCTTGCCTGTCGGTGATAAAGACTGACATTATTAAATGTAATGATCGTATCCATAATGTTGAAGAGGCGACTTATTCAAAGATATCCAGATTGGAGGCTGAAAATAATATTCTACATAGAAGAATTAACCGTTGCGATTTTATTATTGGTGGCTTGCCAGATGGGCTTCAAGATCTTATTGCCCCCGTTATTTCTGTTGCTGCATTCTATAGAGTGGAATTAAACAAAAGTGATGTTAACCATGTCTGCTATGTCCATGGAAGAAAGCAATTACTTGTCAAACTAAATAATGTTGTTTTGCGGGATGAAATAATGAAGCAGTATTTTAAAACCCGATCATTGCGTGTTTGTGATGTTATGAATGAGGGTCCTGGTTGTGACGTTACAAGCCGCGTATATCTTAATGATCACTACACTCCAGCGGCTGCTAACCTGAGTTTTATATGTAGTAAACTTCGTAGATTAAATATTATTTCAAAGTTTAAAATTTTAAAAAGAGATAATGCTCTGGCGGAGATAACTGATTCTAATGGTGTTAAGACTAAACGAGATACAAACTACTGTAGTTCATTGCTGCCGCGATCTGAAGTATTGCATACTCTGTAATAGTTTATTCTTGGCATCATTATTTTTTTTACATTATACTTATCATTAATTGTATGATCAGCTGTGAAACAGTATTCAGTATTATTTTAAGATAAAATGTTTTTTAATGAATTTATAATGAATACCATGTTATTAATATATATCTTTTGGCCCCCCATTAATTCTTTTTATAATAAATTTGATGTCTTCTAATAATAACTTAGGTCCTATAGTTAGCAGTAGTGCATATATCGAATCAGTTGTTCTTCCTTTCCAGAACCAATTAAAAATTGGTCACTGGAACTGTAGAAGTTTAAAACCACCTTTTAAAATGGATGAGATAAGGAGTATTATAAATTATAATGTTTTAGATATATTTGCTATTTCTGAAACATGGCTCTCAGCTGAAATTCCTGATTCTTCTGTATCTATTCCAGGCTACAAACTGGTTCGCAATAATAGAGGAGGTGGTGTTGCTATTTTTATTTCGAATGGACTTCGTTTTAGACGTAGTTTTGTGGTTTCTGTTACTTCTTGTGAATCTCTTTTTATCCAGTTAGAACTTAACAATGCGAAAATATGTTTCGGAGTTGTTTACCTGCCCACAGGCAACATAGATGATTTTGAATATTATCACCGTGATTTCTTCTCACACCAACCTAATATCGTTTCCGTTGGTGACTTCAATTGTAATCTATTCAATGTTTCTAGATCTAACTACTTTCGTGCCTTTTGTTCGCGTTTCAATTTCTCTATTGTGCATAATTCGAAGCCAACACATTTGGACTTGAGAAGAAGAACAACATCTCTGATAGATTTTATTCTTGTTAGCAATTTTTCATCCTTAAAATTCTCTGATCAAGTCCAGTGTCCCACAATCTCCGATCATTCTTTGATATTTGCAGCTCTATCCTTTGAGTATAAATCACAAGATTCTATAGGAATTATGCTGATATTGATTGGACAGGCATTTGTAACTTTTTAAATGAATACGACTTTGGCAAAGTTGTCAATGCAACTGATGTTGATTTGAAGTCTATAGAAATTTCTAGTCTCTTAAATTGCCTTTATAAATATGTTCCTGTTGTTAGGAAAACAATAAAGTCGAATGATAACCATTGGATTAATTCAAGGGAGATTCGTTTTTCTAGGTCTATCAGAGATATGTCGTTCTCAGTATTTCAGAGTGATAAATCAGACCAGAACTGGAAAACGTTTTGCAGATATCGTAATAAGGCAAAGAATGTTATGAGGAAGTGTCGTATACAAAAATAAAATATATATATTTTAAAGAGCTTAGTGTTAAGTGAGTGAGTGACGGACTGACAGATCATCGCCCAGACGAAACGGCTGAAGCTTGACATTTTGGGTGTGGGCTGTTGTTGGGGTGTAGGCGTGAAATAAGGCTGGGTTTTTGGAAATTCGAACTAGAAGGGTACGATATGTACTAAAATGTACCAAATATGATACCATCTGTATTATGCGAACGCGAAGATCTAGAATTCTGAAATTTGGAATGTGGGTCACTGATGGAATGTTAGAAAGCTGTACAAAAGGGTTATTGGAAATTCGACCTATAAGTGCACTAAAAGTACTAAACATTACTAAATTTAGTACTAGTGTTATATATGTGAACATATATAGCTAGAATAATGACAGTTTATGTGGAATTCAGGTAGGAAAGTGGTGTTGATGTATAGAAATGGTTTAAGAAATTCGTATTCGAATTTTTATAGATATAAAAAGTACAAAATTGTACTAAATTTGGTACTATTTGCATTTATTTGAGTGTAAAATTATGGAAAATATGAATTAGGGCTACTATTGGAGTACAGGAATGTGTTAGCTTTAAAAATCGTAATTATGTGTACGAAAAGTACTAAATGGTACTAAATTTGGTACAAGTTGGATTTAGGTGAAGAGATAGAGCTGTAGTCTTCAAATTGGGAATTAAAATGACTGTTGGAGTGTTGGATTGAGGTTGTTTAGGAAATTCGCACTTATTGGTACGAAAAGTACTATATGGTACTAACTTTAGTACAATTTTGATTTTGCTTGAATGGATAGAGCTGAAATTTAGGTTACTGTTTAAGATTGAGCTATAGAGACATATTTGGAAGTTGGTTTTTATGTGTACGAAAAGTACTAAACAGCACTACATTTGGTACAATTTGGATTTGGGTGAACGGAGAGAGTTGGAAACCTAAAATTTGGAATAATGGTTGCTGTTGGAATATATAATTGAGATATGGAATCATAGTTCTTATGTGTACTAAATGGTACTATATTTGGTACAACTTGACTAAGTGTAATCGGATAGAGCTAGACTCCAGAATTTTGGAATTAAAATTACTGTTGGAGGATTGAAGTAGTTTAGAGAATTCTTAATTATACAAACAAAAATAAAAAATGGTACCAAATGGTTTACGAAATGTTTTAGTGTGAACGGATAGGGCTGAGAAATGCAATTTTGAATTTAAATTACAGTTGGAGAGCAGGATTGAGATATGCCGGTAGGATTGAAAATTCGTAAATATGTGTACTAATAGGTACTAAATTTGGCACAATTTATATTTGGGTGGCCGGATAGAGATGAAAATTATTGTATTATTGGAATTTCGTACTTATGGATGCGTGAAGCACTAAATATTATTTGGAATTAAAATTAAGGTTGGAGTGTAGGATTGAGACATGGTGGTAGATTTGAAAATGCGTAATTATTTGTACTAAATGGTACTACGTTTAGTACAATTTAGATTTGAGTGAAAGGATGGATATGGAAAACTTATAATTGAAAATAAAATTACTGTTAGAGTACAGTATTTAGACAGTGTTAGAAATTAAAACTCATAAATAGGAAAAGTACTAAATGGTCCTAATTATGGTACAATTTGGATCTATGTGAACAGGTAGGGCTGGGATCCTGAAATGTATGACTAAAATAACTGTTGCAGTGTGGAATTTAGGCAGTTTTAGAAACTCGTACATATGTCTACGTAAAGTAATAAATGGTACCAAATTTGGTACAATTTGGATGTTGGTGAACGGATAGAGTTGGAATCTTTAAATGTGATCTTAAGGGTATTATTGGAGTGCATGATTAAGGTAGTTATGGAAATTCGTACTTATGGGTACGAAAAGCTCAAAATTTGGTACAATTTGGACTTTGGTGAACTAGTAGAACTTGAATCCCGAAAGTTGCAACTTAGGTTGGGAGTGTAGGAAAATTACAGAATGGTACCAATCTGGTACAATTTGGTGAAAAAACAGAACTGAAATTCTTAAATTTGGACTTATTGATTACTATTTGAAAGTAGGTTTGGAATATTGAGGTAGGTTTGAAATATGGGTACGAAAAGTACAAAATGGTACAATTTGGACTTTGGTGGAATTAAGATTACTGTTGGAGTGTAGGATTAATGTAGTTTTAAACATTTTTATTTATGGGTATGATTTGGTTGAATCCTTAGATTTGGGATTTATATTACATTAAAGTGTGGTATTAAGCTATGGAGACAACTTTGGAAATTCGAAATTATGTGTACGAATAGTAAATTGAAATGAATATAAAATGCATTACATATTGATAGGAATTCTGATCTATTTTTAATCTGTAATGGAAATAGGAAAGAGATTTCGGAAAATAGTGATTATGTGCATGAAGAGTACTGAATGTTAATAAACATGATAATAGCTTTGAGAATAGAAATGAAACTATATATTTTATCACTAGATTGCCGAAGGCCGTCATTTTGACAGTTTTTCAATTTCAAGTACAAAAACAACAGGGCATATAATTACCCTTTTTTAAATTTGGTGACTTTTTGTACAACATAGAATTACGTTTATTATAAAAAAGTCCCCAAATTTAAAAAAGCTGTGTCATTTTAATAGTTGTAACATACACGATAAATGTAAAAAAAATGTGGTAAGATCGAAGCCGAATTGCTGGGGGGAAGTCATATGGTATGGGCTGCATACTCGTAGGAATTTAAGCTTCCACTTTGTGATGTCTCCACCAAAATGCATTCTGAAATTTATATAGAGTTATTAGACGGCTTTTTAATAGCGCATTTTTATTAAAAAGAGGACAACGCAAATTTTTTCAACAGGATAACGCTTGGCGCACAGCACGATTCAACGACAGCTGCACCAAATTCAAGCGAGATTGCGTCGTACTGAGTAGATCTCAAAACAATATATAATCGAAGGGAGGACAAGAGCGATTTTGGCATTTTCTTCAAGGTGTGTATTAACACTGGGTGGCATAGGAGATGATAGATACCAAGCAACGGCTCTTAACATGGCGAAAATGGCGAAGTCCAGGCTTATCTTGGTCCCTCTTTCGTCTCAATTGTGGACAATGACCTCCCCGCCATGCCACCTGGGGAGCTATTTTCATCACCCGATGAAATAGTGAGCTAATATGTGCCAAGAGTTCACCCATAAGAACTATAAAAAATGGGTTGATGCGTCGGGTTAGTTGCCCACTCTCGGAAAACCCAACCTACTATAAAAAAGCAAGGAAAAAGAAAACCAAACCCCCCTAATGTTGACGACCCGTGCAAACGTATAAAGGACCACGATCTACGAATCTGCACTTGGAATGTGCGCACGTTGTACTGAGAAGGCACAGTGTTCGCTTTGGCGGATGTACTCAAGAAGTACAAAGGCGATATTTTTACCTTACAGGAAATGCGATGGAAAGGGACTGGCGTAAGTAAATCAGATGATTACGCCCTGTGTTATAGCTGCCATGAAGCGAGACATGAATTTGGCTACGGATTTATGGTTAATAGGAGAATAAAGGACCTCGTAAATGACCCAGTAGATGAGCGAATTGCTATAATCCGTTTAAGTCTCATTTACGCACATGCTCCGACCGAAGATAAAGATAAACAAGCCAGAGACATATTTTACGAGCGCCTAGAAACAGCATATGCCCTAACCATGGCATTTAATTTCTGCTAGGAGATTTTAATGAAAAAATTGGAAGGAAAAATATCCTTGGCCCCACCGTCGGAAAATTCAGCCTTCATGAAGAAACATCCGGCAACGGCATGAAGTTGATTGACTTCGCGGCAGCAAAAAAACATGGTGGTTAGTAGCGCCAGATTCAAGCATATCGATATACACAAGGCCACCTGGATCTCTCCTGAAAAAGCAACGAGAAATCAAACTGATCATGTTGTGATAGATCGATCGATGAATCCGAGGAGCGAATATCGATTCGGACCATTACCTTGTGGCAGCCAAGGTACGCACCCATCTTAATATAGCAGCAAAGGTGGCCAAGAATTGCCCACTCTTTACAAACTGCATCAAAAGCAACACGTAGGTACCAAAAATGACCACCAAGAAACCCATGGTACGATCAGGAGTGTCGTAATGCTATTGATGTGAAAAACGCAGCGTCTAGGGCAACCCTGCAGACAGTACTAACACGTAACGGGAGCGTGAGCAAATCGAGATGTACAGGAGTCAGAATGAAGTCCGGAAATTTTTAACCAACGAGGAAAACAAGAAACCGAAGGCTTTGATGCAACTGATGACAGATAACCACAGACTTTTCATAATGTCTATAAGGGACATTATGAAAAGCTTCTGGTATCAAATAGTGGCGATGAAGGAGATACCCCAGAACCAATAAGAGATGATGGCATAGAGTGTATACCACCTAGCCAAGATGAGGTCATAAAAGCAATTAATCGGCCCAAGAACAATAAAGCAGCAGGAGCCAATGGGTTACCAGCCGAACTATTCAAGACTGGTGGCAAGATGCTGGTCAGGAGCATGCACCAGCTGATTAGTACAATACCACCTCGACACATACCACCTATTTGTCGACTATAAAGCCGCATTCGACAGCCCTATCCATTTAGAAGTGGTTAAAGCCATGTCTACGTTCGACATTCCTGCAAAATTAATACGGCTATGCAGGATAACTTTAAGTGACACAAGGTTAGCAGCTAAAGTAGGAAAGGACTTATCGGATCCCTTCAATACCGAACGAGGATTCTGACAAGGTGACAGTTTGTCGTGTGATCTTTTTAAGATCTTGCTGGAAAAGGTCATACGAGACGCAAAGGTGAACAGAAATGTCACTCTGTACACCAAACAACACATGTTACTCGATATAATGGGTCGAACATTGCGAGCCGTAACAGCCACCTTTGAACAAATTGACCAAAGTGGGTCTGGCAGTAAACAGCAAGAAGATCAAGCTGATGGTATCAACGCGCAAGACGTGGCAGCTCTTGGGTGTTTGAAAGTAAAATTCTCCGAAAGACCTAGGGACCGATCTTCGTCGACGGTGAATATCGGCGTCGAATGAACCACGAGCTTTACAATTTATACACGGACATCGACATAGTCAGTCGTATTGAGCTGCAGCGACTACGGTGGCGATGCTATGTTGTGCGAATGAAGGAGAATGCCCCAGCTCAAAATGCTACTGATGGTTCCTGTAGAAGGGGAAGGCCAAGAATCAGATGGAAAGACCAAGTAGAAAACAACATCTTGGAACGTGGTCTTCGAAATTGGTGGATTTGCGCACAAGACCGGCTTATGGAACAACCGTTCTGTAACAAACCAGCTATGTAAGTGAGTATGTGTATTAACACTAACAGAAGTTAGCAACAACTTGATGGAGCAAATTTTTGTTCCTTATACCATCCTTCTAATACGACAAACCAGCTATGTAAGTAAGTATATGTATTAACATTAACAGAAGTTAGCAACAACTTGATGGATCATATTATTCATGGAGCATATTTTTGTCCCTTATACCATCCTTCTAATACGACAAATTGTGGGAAAAATGGGAATAAACTAGTAATAAGGCTGACATCTGTGAAGTTTTGTTGAAATATACATAGGATATATCAAAATGACCATTACAAATACCTCAAAAATTTAGCTAGCTATGGATAGTATTAGTGAAAAGTTTATTATATTCGGATGTATACATACATATATAGCATTTCCAGATTAAATGAAACCTTTTACAAATGAAATGAAACTTTTTTACAAATGGAATGAAACTTTTTACAAATGGAATGAAACATTTTCGAAATTAAATTAAACCTTTATTCTTATCCAAGGAAATATAATATTTGTAGTAATTTTAAATCAATAAATGAAAATTGAATCAAAGAATATTAACAAATATAGTTGTATGGCTATGGCTATGTAATTAACATAAATATTCTTTAATTCGGTGTGATTTTATTAATATCTTTACTACATAAAACTAAATAAATAGTAATACAAGCTGGGGTATTTCTTGACAATTTAATAAATAAGTATTTTAGAACACGAATTGAATAACCGGCCCTAAATGCGAAATATATATTTGACTTAATAAATTGTTGATGATAAGGTAACTGTTTATCTTGCAGCTTGTGGGATTTTCAAAAAACTGGTCCATAACGTAGTTAGAACAATCTTGACGAGTAAGCTTTTGAATAATTCACTCGATTACATCAACAATGTTATGTTCCATTGAAACGTCACACAGCTCAGCTCTAGCACATAATTTTATTTTTGAAAATGCATTTTCGATTGGATTTAGCATTGGAGAATAATGCGGTAAGAATTTAAGGCTGCATCTTTTGGATTCGATCAATTTTTTTATGTCATGTCGCTTGTGTATTTGAGCGTTATCCATTATCAAGACCGAATTTTCCAACTCTGGATTGATTTTCTCCAAAAGACTTTCTATAAATAATTTAAATCTGTCTGCATTGACACTGGAATTAGAAACGATTGTGTGATGTAGAGCTCCCGCGTTGTTTATTGCTGCAATTAGAGTGACATTACGACCTCTGACCGTAGGCAACACAATGTGTGCTCTTGTTCCTTGTCTTGAACGGACTTGGGTTCTTCGTATGTGAAGATTAAATCCACACTCATCAATGAATATGAATTTTTCTCGTTGTTGGGGTATCCATTTTGTAAAGTCTTGAGCATATTTTTGTCTCAAGCCTAATGTTCTGGAGTTATTCACTCGTTCTATTTCAATAGAGGCCATCTTCAACGTAATTCTTAATTTCCGTAATACATTTTCTATGCAGCATATCACCACAAGTTTTAAGTCTGATCGAGTTATATATAGAAAGTCAACCTGGAATTACCCTCTAAGCCATAAAAACTAAACTTTTGAGAGAAAATTATACAATTATTTCCACAAGCTGCATAGAAAATGTATTACGGAAATTAAGAATTACGTTGAAGATGGCCTCTATTGAAATAGAACGAATGAATGACTGCAGAACATTAGGCTTGAGACAAAAATATGCTCAAGACTTTACAAAATGGATACGCCAACAACGAGAAAAAATAATATTCATTGATGAGTGTGGATTTAATCTTCACATACGAAGAACCCAAGTCCGTTCAAGACAAGGAACAAGAGCACACATTGTGTTGCCTACGGTCAGAGGTCGTAATGTCACTCTAATTGCAGCAATAAACAACGCGGGAGCTGTACATCACACAATCGTTTCTAATTCCAGTGTCAATGCAGACAGATTTAAATTATTTATAGAAAGTCTTTTGGAGAAAATCAATCCAGAGTTGGAAAATTCGTTCTTGATAATGGATAACGCTAAAATACACAAGCGACATGACATATAAAATTTGATTGAATCCAAAAGATGCAACCTTAAATTCTTACCGCATTATTCTCCAATGCTAAATCCAATCGAAAATGCATTTTCAAAAATAAAATTATGTGCTAGAGCTGAGCTGTGTGACGTTTCAATGGAACATAACATTGTTAATGCAATCGAGTGAATTATTCAAAAGCTTACTCGCCAAGATTGTTCTAACTACGTTATGGACCTGTTTTTGAAAATCTCACAAGCTGCAAGTCGGAACCCCTTCATTAAGATAAGCAGTTACCTTATCACCAACAATTTATTAAGTCAAATATGTATTTCGCATTTAGGGCCGGGTATTCAGTTCTTGTTCTAAAATATTTATTTATTAAAATGTCAAGAAATACCCCAGTTTGTATTTCTATTTATTTAGTTTTATGTAGTAAAGATATTAAATAAAATCACACCAAATTAAAGAATATTTATGTTAATTACATATTTGTTAATATTCTTTGATTTCATTTTCATATATTGATTTAAAATTACTGCAAATATTATATTTCCTTGAATAAGAATAAAGGTTTCATTTAATTTGGAAAAAGTTTCATTCGGTTTGTAAAAGTTTCATTCCATTTGTAAAAGGTTTCATTCCAATTGAAAAAGGTAATTTGGGAAAGGTTTCATTTAATTTGGAAAAGGTTTCGTTAAATTTGGAAAAGGTTTCATTTAATTTTTAAAAGGTTTCATTTAATCTGGAAATCCTATATATATAAATTTGAATCCTACGTGGGACAATTGCGCATTAGATGCTCTAGGTGTCTAACTAATATGTAATTTGTGATTTTATGCCTCTTTGTGCTTTTAAAAATGTTGATCTGAAATTTTTAGTTTTCCAACATTTACGTCCATGTTTTAAATAAATGCATTTCTGGTAATCACTGCAAAAACCTCGTCGTTCAAAAATTCCAGGCCATATTCAAAGTAATAAAATATTTAAATTGTCATAAGTATATTCAGTATAAAGGTTACATATGTTAACGTATAAGTTAATATCTATAATTACCCAAAAATTATAAAATAAAAAATTTTATGAGGCTTGAAAGCAAAGAGTGTTCCCCTATACTTACCTTGTTGAACATCTAGACCAACGTTTTCCAATGCTGTGCTTATACCTATACATAATAAATAAAATAAACAACTTGCATTTAGTCACTTCAATTTTCAGTTTGATTTATAATACTGCAAAATAGTCAAACTTGTACTTGTGGAAAATATGTAAAAATTAAACTTAGGAGTGAAAATAAATCATTAAATGTTAAATAAATCAAACACAGTTATTTTTTTTCATTGCAGATAATATTTTTTGTTGCATTTTAAGAGCCCTCGGTTTTTATCTTTTAAGATATAAGCCTAAAAAGAACGTTCACTTTGGCGACTTCGAATATACATGACATTAAATATTCTTTTCAAAGTCTTTATATAAATTTCGATTTGCACGAAATTTGGAATAGCGGTATAAAATAGGCCTAGAAAGATTTTGATATAGCTACGATTTTATAATAATTGAGCAACAAACCCCATATTTTTTCGATTTGCACGAAATTTAGCATATTGTTCTGAGTTGATTCTGGAATGCTGTGTGCTCCCATGTATATGTTCTTCCGATTTTATATAAATTGTGAACTAAACTCCTAATCAGCGTTCCCAATTTAGCACGTTTAGTGAAAACGTTTGTTTAGGCGAGGATTATGCTCTACTCCTCGCCGTGTTTGTGAGGGGGGTGCGTAACTTCTTAACTCAAGGGAGCGGGGGGTGCGAGCGACAAGAACTCCCAAGAAATTAATGGTGAATGTGGTGATTCGCGTGTGTTGGTGTAGGCAGAAAAGAGAATAAACAAATAAATAAAACACAAGTATTATTAGTAATAATCTATTGGTTTTATTGGAGGCTATTTTCCTATTACAATAAATAAATTACCTTGTGTAATTTATGGTGGCGGCGACAGAGGCCTGTTAGTATAACGCGTAGACGTTATTTGATAGTAGAGTCCAAGTTGACTCTTCGATAGCTACAAAACAAGTGAAGTGAGAGTTCTTGTGATCGCAGAGGATCGCTTGTCTATTTCTACTAATACATATTCCAATGAGTGAAAATATCAAGGAGAGCAAAACAACTACTTCCCCCGCTGGTAGGTCATCCGCGCCCTACGGTATCCGCAGAGGGAATGTGTAGGGGAGATGCCAGTAATGCCAATCAGTAAAGCATCCGTGATTGATTCAGCTCAGGAAGTGGTGTCAGAACATATCAAATTTATACATTCCGGCCCCCTTGCTACGAGCGACTAAGTAGCAATAAAAATGGAATATGGGTTAATTAAATCTTTAAAATGAACGTAAATTCAGATTTCAAGTGAGCTGTTCAATTTTACTAGTTTAGTATGCGATATGTTTAGTAAATAGGCGATTTATTACGACAAAACGATACTAGTATTTACTTAAATTGTCGATTTCAATTTTGGTGTGATATTTCGTGCTAGTAAGGGGAGGAAGCGAACCGGTGAGTAAGTACCCGAAAATAGACTTTTGGGCCAACAACGAATTCAAAACAATTTTTGGGGGTTCAGCTTCCAATATTTGGGGGTACAAATCAGCGCCAAGTAGCAAATCTATTGGGCTGCCATCAAAGGTATCAGCTAAATCTAAAGGAATTTTAGATTTCAACATCGAAATAGGTGGAGGTGAAGACAATTTCCTCTTAACACTAGGCCGAACAAGTGCTTTTGCTTTAACAATTTTAGAATTTTTAGGGGACGACAACTGTAGAGAACAAACTTCTCTTGGTGTAGGTGATTTGCAATCTTTCTTCGAATCAACCGAAATGTTAAGTGCATTTTTAAGTTTTTTACTAACAATAGATACCTTTGAAGAAGGATCAATAATGGCACGCGCTGGATGCGTTTTCCCATTATGAACAATATTTACCACAGCTGTTCCCAAGAGCACATTACTATCCTGGGCGGTAATAGGTATCTGGCGATTAACAACTTTTTTATACGAAGAAGGATGCGACAAATTAGAAGCTCGACTTTTGACTTTGGTAAAAGCCGGGGAAGGGTTTTCCGAAGAACGGGACAACAAATTATTTACTCGACTTCTGAACTTGGTAAAAGCCGGAGGAGAATTCGATGAAGCAACTCTATTTATTTGTGGCCGGTGAAGAAGGCTGTGGTGTCTTTGTTTGCACTCATTGCAACTAAATTTGCTTTTGCAGTCTTTTACTGCATGACCACGGGATAAGCAATTTATACAACACTTATTTTTCTTCATAATCAAAAATTTGTCCTCAAAGGAAAGTTTTAAAAACTGGGTGCAAAGTCGCAGATGATGACTCTGATTAGGACAAATGGTGCAAGATGTTGATGACGAAACGGTAGTTCGATCAGAGGTAAGACATTTTGAATTATGTACCAACAACAATTTCTTGGGGGATTTAGGTGGAACGACATTGCAAGGTGACAACTTCTTAGAAGAGTTAAAAGAAAGAGTTTTCTTTGGAGACAAGAATACTTTTTTGGAGGGGAGGACATTTTCTATGCACATCAAAGTTTGTATTCTCTCTGTTAGAAAAGTATCTAATTCTCTCCAGGCAGACAACGACGATTTGATTTTGATACTTTTCTCCCACAGAGTCAAAGTTAATTTTGGCAAACGCTGCAAACAAACAAATACAATAATTGGATCCCACTGATCCGTGGCCACGTCATAGACGGACATTGCAGCAAGGCAACTATTTATGCCACGTTGGATAGTTTTAAGGCCAGAAATAGTTTCAATCTCGACGGAGGGGATGTCAAACAAAGATTTGAGGTGACAATGTACTATGATACGTTTATTTTCATAAGTATCTGAGAGAGCTTTCCACGCTAAAGGGAAACTACAATTGGTGAGTGGAAATTTGGAAACGATTTCGCGAGCCTCACCGGTGGTCTTCTGCATTAGATGACAGAGACGTTCAATGTCAGATAAACAACAATTATTTATAAAAAGGGTGGTGAAGAGATCCCGGAAGGTGGGCCAAGATATGAAATCCCCAGCAAAAACTTCAATGTCGATAGGTGGGACAACAAAACTATGATTATCGACAGGTGGGCAAGTGTAGCTATTGGAGGTGGTAGAAGATTTAATTTCAGGAGCAACGAGAGAGTTGGTGGACTGCACAGATTTGCCTGAGGGCAAACCGGAAGGAGAGCAATTCAACAATGTGCTTGATGGATTGGAGGTACTACAATTGGATGGAGTTGGTGAAATTAAAGAAGCTATAGCCGGTGGACAATTATCATTAATGGGAGATTTAAGGCGATCGAGATGCCGATTTATTGTGGTTAGACACCAGGAATACGCAATAAATGCATTATTATACTTTTCCTCAACGACATCAATATTATCTGTCTGTGCAGTCTCGGATGTCGTGAGGTATGTTTTGCACTCTTCGTACGTGCAATGAACTTTATTCCACAGCTCTCGAATCTCTGAACTACGAATTTCGAGATTGTAGACAGAATATGTGCATTCTTTAATATTTTCAAATGCTGCTACACTTTTCAAAACAATTTCAGTAGCTCTAATGAAACGAGTTATAGGAGTTATCGACATTTTGTTCCTGAAATGTGAAAACCCACAAAACGAAATTTCTCAATTGAAGAATAAACAACAAATAATTGAATAAAAAATCCCAAAATTCAACAAAGGTTGCTATAGCTCAACCAAAATATGCAAATTACAACAAAACCTCCAATAATATTAACAAAAATAACCAAAATAGTTTCCAAAGATGGTAGATTATATAATCTGTAGTGATAAAGTAGCACAAAGGTAGGGAAAATTAGAAGAAACTTCCCCCAGGTGACTAAACTACTTCAATGCGACCACAAAATGCAATTATTTGTTCCAAATGTTCAACGAAAATTCCTCAAACTTTGAAGATTCTACCAATTGTAGGGTGTATTTGAGGCGGTGAATGCCAAATGTAGGGTGCAGGTGTCCAAATTTTCAAAAAACTCAAGGTGTACTCAACTGTTAAAAAAAATATTGAGTAAAAACAACAAAAACAGGGAAGAAATATTCGAAAAATTAATATTTGTCCACGTGCTAAATATGCTCCAAAAGAGTGCAATAGTTGCCGACTGTAGGGTACAAATGTCCAAAAATATCAAATACCCTACCAACAAACAGTAATTATTTTGAAAAGATTCAAAAAATAATTTTAATATTAATTTTTGCAAATTCACAATTTTTGTTGCTTGGTACCACTGTGCTGTAGTGTGGTGAATAACGAATATCACACAAAACAGAATAAAACACAAGCGACGCTAGCAGAGAAATGTTTATGCGTAAGCAGGTACGCACCCACACAACACACGACGCGAGAAACGATCCAACAGTGAGAGTTGGAGCCGACAACAGTTGTTGGTATATTTTCTACTATACCAAGGTGACGCTAGAAAAAGGCGCGTGGAATACACGTGTGTTGTTGTTGCAAAATGACTGTGCAAATTCTCCAGTGAGAATTGATCAATACAGTAGAACAAGAATAACAACAAGGAATATTTGGTTGGTGGTGGAGTAAGTAACAAATAAACCAAACAACAAGACAGTGGACTGTTAGGTTACATGTGTTGTTATTGTATTTTGGAGTAATAGGTGGACAAGAGATGAGATGTTGTTATTGCAAATATTACAAAATTTAACTTTGATTGTTAGAACAAACAAGGGGGATAACAACACGACAAATTCGTTTGGTTGGTGAGAATTTAAACAACAAATAAACCAAACGACCAAAGTGCGCTCACGACAAGTGATGCTTGTGTTGTTATTGCAATTTAGACAATGTAAAAAAGAAGTGATCGAGGAAGATTACAACAAAGCTATTGCGTTTGGTTGGTGAGAGGGGAAGAGCAACAAATTAACCAAACGAACACTATATGGAGCGGTGATTTTTTTCATATTTTAACAACCGATCGTTGGGAACAATTTGCGTTGTTAGTGTAAATATGTATCACTGCAAACGATAAGGAATAATTTAGCAAACAAGTGATAATAACAACAACTCGGAAAGGTTTTGTATGACCACCGCGACGTAGGGTGATCAGTACAAACAAACGAAATGTAAACTTCGTAACAACGAACTGTATAGTTTAGTTAAACAACACGCGTAGGGGTAATTGAAAGTCGACTTATGCTAATTCTTTGTAAAAAAAACATGAAAAGACCAACAAAATATAAAACTCGCGGTAGCTCACTGTTTAAAGAAATCTGAGTTTACGTACCTGGTGTTAGTATGGTGATTTGTTGTTGCGGTGATGAGATTATTTCATATGAGAGTTGTTTTATGATGATTTCTTCCGCGTAGAATCAACAACAATTAGGCAATTCAATCCGGCTCGATGCGACCAAATGTTTAGGCGAGGAACTTGCTCTACTCCTCGCCGTTGTGATGGAGGGTGTGTGCAAATAATTAACTCGAGGGAGGGGGGTGAAAATAATAATGAGAGCTCCCAGGTAGTCAATGAACAATACGTAATCGTCAAAGGCTACATAA